>NC_142942.1:41914461-41969461 GCF_046866305.1 Octopus bimaculoides
GAGGGTGTGTAAACAATGAAACGATTGCCACTCCTTGGATAACATTCGAGACTTGAATTTAATACTATGATTTAAAGCTACTTTGTTTTTATTTACTCTCCTCATAATCAATGCCATTAATTTGTCTTCCTTCCTTCTTCCTTTTTCCTTTTTGTATTTTCCTTTTTTTTTTTTTTTTCATTTCCTGACAACGAACTTTCATTTCATATCCTTCTTCAAACGACTGCTTCAATGACCTAACGTAACGTCATTTCAGCGGTGTGTTGAGAGAACAACAAAATAACTTGTCTCTTATTTGTTCCATCTCCTTACGTTCTGAGTTCAAATTCCGCCAAGGTCATCCTTCCCTTTCATCCTTCCAAGGTCGATAAAATTAAAATGTTAGTTTAGTTCTGGGGATGAATAAACTGATTAAACCCACGCCCCAAAGCCTGAGACCTTGTCAAATTGTCATAGTAGTAGTTGTAACGGTGCTGATAGCAATAAGAGCTAAAACCAAGCTGGAACACCACCTTGAGAGTTAAATGTACTGTCATTTGTGCCATCTCTCTATATATATGTGTGTGTTCTTCGGTGTCCAAAGTTGGTGAATAATAACAAGGCTAGAAATTTTAGAGGAGGGGATTATGTCAGTAAATTTTCAGATTAACACCCGCACAATTTTCACTAGGGTATTAGGGTTAGGGTTAAGGTTAGGGTTATAATTTTAGGGTTAGGGTTAGGGACGGAATTCTCACCCTAACACCCTAGTGAAAATCGTGTGGGTGTTAATCTGAAAATTTAGCATTATGTCAATTACATCGATCCTAGTTTTCAACAAGTACTTATTTTATTAACCCCGTAAGGATAAAAGGCAAAGTCGACCTCGGCAGGATTGGAACTCAGAACATAAAGACGGATACAACGCCGATAAACAATTTTTTCCGGCGCAGTAAAGGTTCTGCCTGCTTGCCATCTAAACATCATCATCATCACCAACATATTATTATTATTATTATTATTATTATTATCATTATTATTATTTCTACTGGAAACTGCTGCTGAGACCTCCATCGGTCATGACTGACCATGGGATTGCACCCAGAAAGTTACCCTCCGAGGTACAAGTCCGGGCAAGGTTGTTTATAGAAGACCAGCAGTCGCCCATGCATACCGGCCTCCCCTCTCCACGCCACCAGTGATATCCAAGGGAAAGGCAAAAGAGGCCGATACAGCTTGGCACCAGTGACGTCGCAACTCATTTCTACAGCTGAGTGAACTGGAGCAACGTGAAATGGAGTGTCTTGCTCAAGAACACAACACGCAGCCCGGTCCAGGATTCGAACTCACAACCTCACAATCGTAAGCTCAACGCTCTAACGACTGAGCCATGTGCCTTCACTACTGAAAGCACAAGGCCTCAAATTTGGGGGAAGGGATTAAGTCACTTACATCGATCCCAGTGCGTAACTGGTACTTAATTTAATCAACCCCGAAAGGATGAAAGGCAAAGTCGACCTCGGCGGAATTTGAACTCAGAACATAAAAACAGATGAAATACTGCTAAGCATTTCGGTATTTCATCTGTCTTTACGTTCTGAGTTCAAATTCCGCTGAGGTCGACTTTGCCTTTCATCTTTTCGGGGTCGATAAATTAAATATCAGTGAAACATTGGGGGGGGGGGGGGGGGGGGGGGGCGATGAAATCAACTTCCTCCTCCCCGCAAATTTTTAGAGCCTTTAAGTAAACAGAAAGGATTATTATTATTATTAATTGGTTTTAAATTTTAGAACAAGGCCAGCAATTTCGGAGTAGGGGATAAGTCGATTACATCGACCCCAGTATTCCGACTCCGAAAAGATGAAAGGCTTGTGAGTGGATCTGGTAGATGGAAACTGAAAGAAGCCCATATATCTATCTATCTATCTATCTATCTATATATATATATATATATATATATATTTGAAGGTTTTGAGGTGATGTACAGAAATTATATAGAAAAAAATTAATTAAGGTACTCAGAAACCTGGATGTTTGTACATTTACAGATTTTTATTAATGTCACATATTAAATGAAGCGCTTTTCACCTAGTCGTGTAGGTTTTTCAAATTGTTTTGAGAAAACTTTATAGCGGGTCTCTTTATATAGTTTTATTGAGTGTGTAGGGGTGGAGAGAGAGATATATTGGATAGTAAGAGAGGGTGAGGAAAAGTGAGAGAGAGAGAGAGAGAGTGTGTGTGTTTTTTTGTGTTGGTGTGTGTGTCTGTGTGTGTGCGTGTGTGTGTCGATGGGAAAGAGAAAAGAAGAAAATTGGGTTCACAGCTGGTTAGTTCTTTTCAATAAGTTTATTTATATATATATATATATATATATATATATATATGTATTATGCCTTTATGTGTGTGTATCTGTGTGTCTGTGTTTGTCCCTCCCCATCTCCGCTTGACAACTGGTGTTTATGTGCTTACCTCCCCGTAACCTAGCAGTTCGGTAAAAAAAAAAAAGTCCGATAGAATGAATACTAGGCCTAAAAAATTAGTCCTGGGATCGATTTGTTCGACTGAAACACCTTCAACCCCCTGCCCATGTATATATATATATATATATATGTATGTATATATATATATGTATGTATATATATATATGTATGTATATATATATATGTATGTATATATATATATGTATGTATATATATATATTGACAGGAAGGACAACAAAAGAAAGAAAGAGACCTCGATATTATGTTAATAGAGGAATTTATCTGTAAAAATATGTGACACTTATTTGGTAGCCATGATAAAACTCAGAGTTTCAGATGCCGGGGTGGGAACCCACACCAACATCTCTTCAGTTATCCGGCCATTGAAAATTCCTGTGTCGGATAACTGAAGAGATGTTGGCATGGGTTCCATTCCCGGCATCCGAAACTCGGAGTTTTATCATGGCTACCAAATAAGTGTCACATATTTTTACAGATAAATTCCTCTATTTACATAATATCGAGGTCTCTTTCTTTCTTTTGTTGTCCTTCCTATCAATAAGTTATGTCCCATACACCGCTTTTTTCCGTAAGGGCCAATACAGCTTATTTTGGAAAATCGCCAGAAATCGGTCGAGGATTCTGCCCCACAAAAGAATTCAATATGGACACCTACTACATCGATTATTCTATGAGAAACATACCGATACCATCAAGGGAACTATACTCTAAGAAACTTTTGGAGAAAATTACAGACCTCATCAAGCGCATTGACAACAATCCACTATAAAGGGTTCTTTGATTGTGGAGATCCCAAGACAACTACCCAGGGTGGCATTGCTGACAGGGTGGTCACGGCATGATGCCTTTTGATCATGGGCGTAATCATTAGCCAAAGTAATGTAAAACAAAAAATGCAGCACCACCACCACCCCTGTTCCTATTCTTTCCACCTCTTCACATTACAATAAACATCAAGTATACTGTTTTTGCACCTTGATGTGAGCGTGTTCATGTTACTTTGGCAAAAAAAAAAAAGTTAAAATATTTGCTGGTTTAGTCACGTTTCTTTTAGATTGATAAATCTACACTCACTTCCGGTTGATATTCACTCATTGGTCCGTGACTAACAGACGGCGTCTATTTATATATGCCATGCAGATATGTGGAGTGTGTGTGTGTAAATATAAATACATGTGTGTGTGTGTGTGTGTGTATTTGCCTTCATTCTACATTTCTCAATGTCTGTATTTTTACATCTAAATATGTTTTACATGCTTCAGAAATATTTTCAAAACATATCACACACATATATATCTTCTCTGTCTGTCTGTCTCTCTCTCTCTCTATCTATCTATCTATCTATATTTATCTATCTCTATCTATCTATCTATCTATTTATCTCTATCTATATCTATATCTATCTATCTATCTAGCTATCTCTATTTCTCTCTCGGTTTCATTCTCTTTCTCCCCCCCCTCTCTCTCTCTCATACATACACACACACACACATTCATTCCTTCATCTCTTTCTCACACAGAATTTCTTTATCACTTGCTCTCATCTCTGTTTCTCATTCACAGGCCTATATGCACGTGCACGCCCATACACTCATTCTCTTGTGTCAGCGTGATAAACACACACACACACACACACATACATACACACATACATACATACATACATACATGGTGGTTCTGCTTCTACTCCTGCTGCTGTTGTTTTATTGTTATTGTTGTTTAACTCCGGTTCACCACTAATGAAATAAAGCCCTGATCAAATATGGTTCGGCCATGACCATTCCATCGTTTTGAATATCCAGCATTATAATTGTCTGTTCTGGCATAGTTTTTACAGTTGGATGCCCTTCCTAATGCCAACCACTCCACAGAGTATACTGAGTGCTTTTCATGTGGCACCAGCACCAGTGCTTTTCATGTGGCACTAGTATGCATCCCTTTTATGTGACACCAGTGCTAGTATCAATCAACATAATATATTCCACCATTTCCCCACTGCCTATTTCTTAGTATACCTCACACAGTATGCCATGTGTGTTCTTTCCATATCTCATTTACTAAGGTTTTGTGCATGTGTGATCATATTCACTACATGTCTCTACAAGCCGTGAATATGGTTGTACTATCATGTTGCACAACAAAACCACTTCATGTTAACAGTCGACAGAAGAGCTTCGTAATTCCTAGACTTCTCAGCTCAACATTGGTTTTTTCTCAATATATTATTAGCACAGATAAAATTCATTGATACTTTTAAAGTCAGCTGAGTGGAATAATTTTCCTTAAAAAAGCTACAGAACTGAGGCACGCCTTGCCTTGGCTATTGTTCAGTGTTAAATGTTAGGCTTAGTCAGCTGGCCTGACAACTGCATTTCTTTCTCAAACAGTTTTTATTTCTAATGAATATGGAAGTGCTTAGATATATATACATGAGTGTGTGTATTACATGTGTGTGTGTGTGTGAACATGTGAGTATGCATCTGACAGACACTACTGGTATATTCAGTAGCTCCACTTCTCTCAGTTTCAACACAGACATTGATACCTCTAACACTATTGGAGTATAGAGTTAGCTATTTAACATTTGGTCAACCTGTTCAAGCAAACAGACCTGTGATCGTAAACATTCTAGCCATGACCATACCACCTTTTTTCCTTCTTCCTGACCACATAATCTAGTGTGTTGCTTTTTATAAGGTACATGATTTGAGATTTTGACTGATATTTCTAGCATTCATGCGACCACATGCAGTATTTCTTTGTTGTCCTCCTGCCGGCTTAGTTACATATCATACCAAATTTGTTGGCACTCCGTCACTAACGACGTTGAAGGTTCCAGTTGATCCGATCAACGGAACAGCCTACTCGTGAAATTAACGTGCAAGCAGCTGAGCACTCCACAGACACGTGTACCCTTAATGTAGTTCTCAGGGATATTCAGCATGACACAGTGTGACAAGGCTGACCCTTTGAATTACAGGCACAACAGAAACAGGAAGTAAGAGTGAGAGAAAGTTGTGGTGGAAGAGTACAGCAGGGTTCGCCACCCTCCCCTGCCGGAGCCTCGTGGAGCTTATAGGTGTTTTCGCTCAATAAACACTCACAACGCCCGGTCTGGGAATCGAAACCGCGATCCTATGACCGCGAGTCCGCTGCCTTAACCACTGAGCCATTGCGCCTCCACCATACCAAATAGAAACCGTTTAAACCATTCCAAAGTGATCTGGGAGTATAAATATTCACAAACATGTTTCTTAGATTGGTAAATATGTTGCCATCATTTCACAATGATCATGAGACATTTGGAGATATTTTGGGAATGTTTCTGACTTTATAACTAACCCAGTTATAATTCTTTCTTTTTTTTTTTTGCATAATCTTGCATATCTGTTTTGCATATCTCAGTCATGAATCTCATTTGAGTATCTAATTTGTATATTTCATTTCATTATCAGATCATTCTCAATAATTAACCACTCGGGAGGCTGGAAACAGTTAAAGCTAATCCAAGATTAAGATATTTACACATCTCAGTTAAGTAAATAAACTGCAGTCATGGACAAGCTGAAAAAAAAATCTCTAAGTGGTCTCTCAATCTGCTAGAAATAACAATCAAATCTCCCTTAAATTACATCACATGAAGGACACATGGAGCAATGTAGTCATTAATCACTCGCACACACAGACACACACACACAGCAAAGACGTTCACTGCTTAAACACATTTGAGGAAAATTATGCTTGATCTGGGCTGACCTGGGGCTAAACAACAACAAATAATGTTTTATGGTAGTAGCAGAATCGGTAGAGCACCACACAAAATATGTTGTGCCTAATTGTTTACATCTCATTACATTCTGCATTCAGATCCCACAACAGATTGACTTAGCACTTCAACACACCAAGATCGATAAAGTAAGTACCAATTACCAGTTTTACAAGAACTGGATCCTGACATAATCACTTTTACTCTAACAGCCCAATGGATAACATACATATACAGGGTGACACCCCCCAAAAATATAAACGAGGGGGTGCTGAAAAGTTTCTGGCTTTGGGTAAAAGAAAATACAGGAGGATCAGTTCATTATGATTTTAGTTAAATTCAACATATTCCCCTTTCAGATTCCCACACTTATTGCAGTAGTCCTTCAGTTTTTCTAAGCCCTGTAAAAGAACTCAGACGGTTGGGCCTTCAGCCAGGCCTTTCGCGACACCCTTAAAGTCAGGAACTTTTCAGCACCCCCTCACATACACTTTACAGTTGATAACCCACTTAATTTTCAATTCTTTTCAGATTAGATTTAACCCATTGGAACTAATGAAGGGAGCCTACATTGAGGTCTTGGTAATAATTAAATCCTGGATAGACAGTGTATGCAATGGAAGGCCACATGTGTTTCAATAAGACTCTGCACTACCACACATGGTTCTAGTAACACAGGAATGGATGGCTGGAAATTTTCATGATCACAGAAAATTCCCCAGATCTCAATCCATTGGACTATTACATGTGGAACATTGTTGAGAATGGGGTCAATGAACATGCCCATAACACCAAAGATTGTTTGAAAGCTGCCATAGTCAGAGTAATATCCAAAATGAACCAGGACCAATTGATTCGAGCATGTAGATGATTTAGATCTCATATAGAAGCAGTTGTTGAAGCTGAAGGTGGCTTTACTGAATGACATTATAGAAAAGAAGGTTAATTTTTTCCTCATAACATTTTTTGATAAATAAAGTTATTATTTGTTATATATCTGGTTTTTTTTTTATAAACATAAATCTGTCCTCAAATATCTTATGCACCCTGTATATCATCATCATCATCATCGTCGTCGTTTAACGTCCGCCTTCCATACTAGCATGGGTTGGACGATTTGACTGAGGACTGGTGGACCAGGAGGCGACACCAGGCTCCAATCTGATTTGGCAAAGTTTCTACAGCTGGATGCCCTTCCTAACGCCTATATATATATATATATATATATATATATATATATATATATATATATATTTGGTAGGGTATAAAGGTAAGGAATTTGTAGAGAAACACTCAACCTAAGTTCTATCAACACTATTGAATTCCAGACTAATACCAAAATTCTTCATGTGAAGAAAAATCCTGGTTTTACGATGGTAAAACCATTGTGCATGTCAAAGATCGACAACTGCCGCAAAGACAAAGAAATCCTTTCGCACATCTTTAATAATTTGTTACAATTGTTTCTGTACCAACTCTGTTTGCAGTGTCAGTTTACGCAAAAATTCAAAGAGCACACCTCTGAAGCAAGTCTGATGAAGTGCAACTATAATGTCTAAATCGGCAAACATTATCTAAACTTTCACTTCATATTTTCGTGTAAACTGGTGTTGCAAGCAGAGTTGGAAGAGAAACAACTGTAACAAATCACTAAAAATGTGTTAAAAGATTTTTTTGTCTTATTACCTGGATTATATATATATAGCATATGTTTGTATATGTGTGTGTATATGTGGAGAAAGAGAGAGATAGAGAGATAGAAGTGGGGAATGTGTCCTGATTGTTCATATAGAATTAATACAATACTGATCCCGCAATATATTTTGAGATGGACATTATTATCATTGAGGGTGGGGTTGGGGAGCAGGGGTGGCATGAAGTAGAGACCCCTCCCTCCTCTAGTACGAGAAGTTGGCTTAGCATCAACCAGGAATTGATAATCACTGTCTGACATCTAGGATTCTATTCAATTCTATTTTATTCTGCTTTTTTTTTATACTGTTCCTTTTTTTTTTAAATTGTATTTTTTTTTTGTGTGTACCGTTGTTTGAAATGTAAAGGGATTGATGTCGGTGGGGGTATTTAGATAAGATAGGAAAACGCACACACACTTGTGCATCAGTGTGTGCAACACACACACTCTCACATACATACTTACATACACACACTCACAAGCACACACATACACACAAGCAAACACGTCAGATACATACACGTGTACACATACACAAAAATACACACACACACTTGTGCAACACACACACTCTCACATACATACACACACACTCACAAGCACACACAAGAAAACACTTCAGATGCATGCACACATGCATGTGCAACATACAAACACATGCAAATACATACACACTCACACATACATGCATGTGCAGCACACACACACAAGCATGAGCAGTACACACACAAATACAAGTAAACACTGCAGATACATGCACATGTGCACAAGCATGTGCAACACACATACACAGATGTACATAGGCACACAAATACACATTCACACACACAAACACTGCAAATACACACACACTCGAACACTGCATATACACGCATGCATGAATGAGGGAGTATCTCCTTGGTCCTTTGACCTGCAAGAAACAGCAGCCAAATATTCCTAATTCAAATCACACTCAACTGTCTTAGGGAAGCCAGAGTAGATAATATAGCTTTTAGATACACCATCATAAGAGATAGTCATGATTGGAACAGCTTTACTTTGGTGTCAGTTTGGTCAGGCCTGATACGACAGTTAAATAACACACACACACACATTTATATAATGTTCCATGCAAATCTACTCAATAACTCAATCCACCAAATTATGTGTTTTTTTGTTTTTGTGGTTGTTATAGTTGCAATTTTTATGATTGATTTTGTTGTGGTGATTACAGGTATTTTCAGGTATGTTGAAGTTAGAGATAACACCTTTTGCAGCTTAGTGACTGTATAGTTAGGACTTTTTTACGGTGCACTGGTTGTCAATATCCACTTAATTCTCACCTAGGAACCCCAGAAAATGAGAGGGTCACATCCTAATAACTGCCTCAATTGACAGGCTAAACCAGGTTTGAGAGTTCAGTCATTTGCCAGTGACAAGTGGGGTTGCCTAGGATGAGGGCCTATCCTGGTGCCACAACGTCTCTGACAAACATGCAATTTGGCAAGGATCGCTAACACATATTGATCAGGCCTTTGATAAAAGTGTTCTAGTCATGTCCATTCTGTCTTTATTTTGTTGGTATATCTAAGAGTAAAGGTGAAGGTAAAGTTATGTTCTTGAATCCTACCAATTCATAAGGGCCAGTTTTCTGGTTTCCATGGCGTATAAATTCTTCACCTGGACCAGATGCTGGTCTGTTGCAGGATAACTCATTTTTGCCAGCTGAGTGGACTGAAGCAATGTGAATATATATATATATGTATGTATGCATATATATATGTATGTATGTATATATGTGTGTGTATGTATATATATATATATATGTATGTATATACATATATATATATACATATATCTGCATATGTATATATATATATATATATGTATATATATATGCATATATATATGTATATATATATGTATATATATATGCATATATATATGTATATATATGTAAATATGTGTATATATATACAGATATATGTGTATATATATGTATATCTATCTATATATATATATCTATATATATGTATCTATATCTATCTATGTATACCTATCTATCTATCTCTCTCTCTCTCTCTCTATATATATATATATATATATATATATATATATATATATATATATATATATATATATATATATATATATATATAGAGAGAGAGAGAGAGAGAGAGAGAGAGAGAGAGAGAGAGAGATAGGCGAAAGTAAAGAATACGTACACACGGTGGTTAGGGTTAATGTTTAGGGCTAGGGTTCGAGTTAGGGTTTTTGTTACGCCGAAAACGGGTTGTGTACGTATTCTTGGTTAACCTCCAGTTTTTGATCCTAGGAAAAAAATGAAAAAAAAAATAGTATTCGTTACCTCCGCCTATATATACGCGTGTGTATATATGTATGTATATATATACATGAAGGCATGTTTGTTTTCTGTCTATATATATATATATATATATATACACGTGTGTGTGTGTGTGTTGCGGGTGGTATATGTATATTGTAATATAGGATATTAATGTCAGATCTTGTAAGAAACGCCTCCGTATTTTGTATATATGATATACAAATATATTTGTGCATCTGTGCACATAAGGAATTATATATACATATGTATGTATATATATATATACATATGTATGTATATATATATATATATATATATATATATATCATTGTCAGCAGCCGAATGCTATCTTTGTATGTATGTAACAAGTATTGCATCAGTCAGGCGCAGACTGTGTGTGCTCAGTTTCCGCCTACGTCACAGGATATTCCAACAAGTCGTAAACCACGAGACACGAGGCAGCACCACGTGCTCCGTGACGTCACCGACATGTGTGAGAAACGTAAAAGGCTGTGACGTAGTCGACAACGCCAGACAGTCAGCGGGACAGCAGCCGTACGAGGAGCGAAACCGGAATTATTTACTGACCCTGGTCTCTATCTTTTCTTTGGGTCGCAATTTTTTTATAACAACAACAATAAGGTTCGAAGAAGAAGAAGTAAAAGAAAAGAACTGCGCAGAGAAGCGGAGTGTAAAAAACAATAACATCTTCTTCAGAATCAGTGGTGGTGCTCCCTTCAACACATTGTGTCTCACCTTCGCGACTTTTAGAAGAATCGGACAGTAAAATAATCAACACCGGACTGATTGCTAGCTCGTACGACTGTGAGCTGCTGAAGACGGCTGTCCTGGGTCTGTTCTGCGTCCTTGATATATAAATATATAAATATATATCTAACTACATATGTACAGACATATATGTATGTCTATATGTGATATAAAAACATCTCCGAGCTGGTGTCTCGTCGTCAAGTCTTTTGGTAAGATTTTGCTGTGTTTGTTTTCTTAACCAAAACTACTTTAAAAAAACAGCTCCTTATGACAGTATGTCTTAATTCCATCTCCGTCTGTATATTTTCCGTAGACTGGCTTCTGTCGTCACTTTAATTCCACCACAACACCGTTATAATTACCATTATCATCATCACTACATAAAGCAATTACTGTTAATCTTCCTCCTTTACAAAAAAAATAAATAATAATAATAATAAATTCTGCATCTATTTCCATATATCATCATTGCAATTACTACTGCTGCTACTACTTACTACTCCTAACATTACTGCCACCATTACTACTACTACTACTGCTGTGATTCTCTCGCCCTCTGTGTCTCTTATTTCCCTGTCCCGAAATTAGTCGACTCCGCTGAGCTCCCGAGAGAGCTTTTAAAATAAGTGAGAAGAGAAGTATAAAACGAAATAAATAATGGGTGACTACAATAACCGCATGGCCGAATTGAACTTGGATACCACCACTACCTTTGAAGCAAACGAAATGTCTGCTAAGAACAATAATAATAGCATTGGTAAGAGATCAACCACAGACATAATTACACCCGTTATCGAAGAGGGACAGTTTACCGATGCTGTTGACCAGGAGGAAGTAATGTCGCCCCCCACTAATGCCAGCGATAAGAATCACCAAGAACAACAACACGACACTCAGACTGCTGGCGAGGAGGATGAGGATGAGAACAACAAAAACGACGACGATGACGACGACACCACTTCTGTCAGTATCACCTCCGTCACCAGTGTCCCTGCCACTGCAAATGGAGTTGCTCACCGCGTTGATGATGATAATGACGACCAGAACAATTACCACGGCAACCACCAGCTGTCTTCAAATCTTCCCGTCGGAGATCCGGCTTCGACGCCACTTGCTGGTCCCTGTGCTTCGCCTCTCAAGGAACGGCAGCAACAAGAACGCGAACAAGATAAAGAAGTTGGAGGAGAAAGAGAGGTAGAATCGTTTAGACCAGTTGAAGTGGAAATTACTCCAGCCCAACCTCCTTTACCGGTGTTGGCACCTGCGCCTGTACTCCGAGTGGAACAGTTACGGGAGGAAGATTATGGATCTTCGCCGTCTTCCTACACCAGTGAAGAGGAGGGCTATAGTTTTCCGGAATTCTCCGATGACCCCGAAGAGCGGGAGAAGCTTCCCGAATTTGTCGAACCAAGTGAAGAGCTTCAGGAGAAAATCGTTAACCAGGTGGAATTTTACTTCTCCGATGCCAACATCCTGAAAGATGCTTTCTTATTGAAGCATGTTCGTCGTAACAAGCAGGGTTTCGTAAGCTTGAAGCTGTTAACCTCCTTCCGCAAAGTGAAAACGCTGTCCAAGGATTACCGTGTAGTGGCCTACAGTTTGCAGAAGTCCAAAGTTCTTGAAGTGAACGAGGAGGGTACTAAAGTCCGACGGATCGATTCCTTACCTGAGTATGATGAGACTACCCCTTCACGGACTGTCGTTGTAGTCAACCTTCCAATCAAGAATCCAGCTATTGAAAATGTGGCCGAACTATTTTCCAAATGTGGAGTCATCTCTCTCATACGCATCCTGCGACCCAAAGGTTCCATACCACCGGATATTAAGAAATTCTCGTCCAAGCATCCAGAAATCGGTACTACACTTTGTGCTGTGATCGAATTTGAGACGTTCGAAGGTGCTAAACAAGCCTGTACCATGCACAATGCCGATGACTGGCGCAGTGGGATGCGTGTTGTGCAACTGTCTGCTAAGAAGAAAGAAAAAGACAAAAAGAAACCTGTTTCTTCGAATAATAACAATGCTAAGAGCGGTTCTGCGAACTTGAACACTGCCACAGACAAAGAGATTGTTAGTTTGGAAGATAAGAAGAAAAAGAAGGGGTGTCGAAAGAAGAAGCGAATTGAGGAACTCTGTCGCGAAACTGAGTCATCATGCTATAGTAGCGGATCTGAAGCGGACACTCCTCAGACACTTTTACATATGCCTTCACTGGACCCTAGCAAACTGAGCCCTGTAACGACTCCTAAACCAAGCCCAAGGTCAACTCCGAAAAGCAGCCCGAGAACCCAGCGCCGGAAATGGATGACGAAAAAATCCCCCTTGGCTGAGACTGACAACAGTCCAAGGATTAGTCCACAGATAAGCCCTGAATCTCTACGCAAGAAATACGACAACAGCGATGCCCCAGCAAGTCCTTGGGTCCAACGACGTTTGAAAGCTGCTCAGGCTCAACAGAACAGCACTGGTTTGAGCGATGATAAAAACGGACAGTCGGCAGGACGCAGCCCTAAAGGTAGCCCCCTAATGCTGAGACGTGGCCGTCTGCATGATCTAGAAATGGCTGTGAGATCCCCAAAAGGTCCAGACGGCACGAGTGGATTCTATGGCGGTATGGGGAGGGGAAAAGTACCTAGCAACACCACCCTCCCGGAAATTGTTGTGTAAAAAGACTCCCTACACTATACATACATACACACTCAAAATTTTCACGATCTGTTTGAGTCCTTCACTATGACGAAGACATTGATGATGATGATGTCTTTTTTTTTTGTCTCCACAAACTCTCCTAGTTTCTCCTTGGATTTGGAATCGAATTTAACAAACGGATAAAAGAAAATTATTCTTTAAGTTTTTTTTTTTTTCTTCTGTGAATTATGTTTTCAATTTTGATCCTCTTCTCTTCCGATGAATTCCAAGGTTTGAAAATTTACCATAATCTAAACAGAGCCAAATCACCAAATATCAAAAAAGAAAAAAAAAATTCCTCCTCATCTTTTCGACAAAACTATATATATATATATATATATATATATATATATATAAAATCCTTGTGTGTGTGTGAGTGTTAGCAAGTCTTTAATTTGTGTATGTGTCTGAGGGTCCACTTTACTTCGATGTGTTTTTGAGTTAACTGGACCCAAGTAGAAGAGATGAAAAAAAATACCTCATGATTCTGTTTCCTTTAATAAACAATAACATGCGATACACATACACACATGTACATACACGTGAACTTTCTACACATGAGAATGAAGAACTCTGGCGCCAAGAATATGTAAAACTGTATGTAGCTGGTTCCATTTTTTTATATCAATATATATTTATTTTTTATTATTGTCATCAGATAACTTCGCCAAATAGTTTATATATATATATATGTATATGCATATATATATATATATATATATATATATATATAAACCAACGAAAAGCCTTGAAAAACGAAGTCTTTCATGGCTAGAAGAATATTTTCTTGGTTAAAGATTTGAAAAAAAAAAAAAGATTTTCGAAGAAAACTGCTGGTTTTATTTTTTATTATTTCTTTGTTGTGTTTTATTAATTTTGAATGTTTTTTTGTGTTTTTTTTTTTTAGCAGTATCTTTTGTGCCGGATAAAGCACTTTGCCATCTATAGTTACGTCCCCTCTATCCTACACTCGCGTGGCAGGTTGAATTATGTCGGGTGGTTGGCCTCATGGACTTAAGGCTGATATTAGAAACAGTTATTATTATTATTATGGTAAACTTTTATAGTATCTAGTTATGAAGGCCTTTACCTTGAGTTCAAATCCTGCCATCGTCTTTATCTCGCCCTGTTGTTAATAAATTCTCTTGTCATTTAGCCCCAAGTCTACTCGGATCCGACAGACACATGGGGACATTCCAATCATGACACTCCTATCTCAAATTATTACGTGGGGAGACAATTTGATGATTTAAATTCTTTCCTTCCTGAATTGGCAGCTTCAGTCCAATCTAAAACAAAGATTTTTCTGTGGTGTGTCCGACTAAAATTCTTGATTCTTGCTGCATTTAAAAACTGTCTCTCAGCATTCTGATGGCCACTGTTACTTTTCATACCTCTTAACGTCTTTTATAAAATAATGAATAATCTACTGAAATACTGTGTTTTATACGCAGAAAATTAAGATTTTGTTCCTATGTTTAGAAATTGTGATTCGTGGCGGCTGAGCCTCGTCAGCCACTAAGTTGCCTCTGATTTCTTACCAACCGAAAGTTCTGGGTTCCAATTTGTCTGATTCTATCCTCAACACCGTGGGTCGTTTCAATTATATATCGGGTCTGTTCTGTTAATTAATCTACGTCACGCATCATTACCTGTTTGTTTCCTCCTCCTAGGGACATTATTGCTATTGGGAATGGCAAGATTGTCACAACTTCCAATTGTTTGACCCCCCCCCCCCCACACCTTTCTTTATCTCAAAATACTCAGTCTTAATTACCTCACTAATAATAATTAGTCTTCAACAACAACAACTGTCTCTGTGTTTAATCAAAGATTATTGTTGTTTGCAACAACAAAAATATTTCTTCCGAAAGTCGTTGATTGGCAGAACCGGTAAGCGTTGGACCAAAAATGCCTTTTACGGTATCTAGTTAATGTTTCTGGGTCGACTTTGCATGTTACCCGCGGGTGTTGGTCGTTAAACTATCAACCTAGTACTGGGGTAGATTTAAGAGTATCCAACCCCGCCTCCAGTGTGAGGACTCCCACATTAAGAAAAAGTTTGTTTCTTCACAGATTGAAGTTATTTCTCTCTCTATATATAGACATTGGATGTGATCACTTTATGAAATTTACTGGGACACTTGGCTGAGCACATATAACGGGTAGCTGTGTGTGTGTGTGTTCATATATTTTTACACACACACACACAATTGTTTCGTGCGACTAAACAATATGAATCATCAGCAGTAGGACAAATGTACTCTATTACATGGATTGAGTGCGCTTTCTGCTGTTTGTACCTACCAACATGTTTATGTGTATAAACTGTGCTCGTGCCTACCCGACTTCGTGCCTGTATTACGAAGCAGTTTTATTTATATATATACATACCATCTTTTTGGTTGTTGTTTTACTCTTGAATCTACCTGTTTTCTTTTCCTATATTTGGTGTGTGTGTGCGTGTGTATCTGCTTGCTTACCTGCTTCTGTGTGTGTATTTTCTAACTGTATCTTTGTTTTGGTCTCGTATTTTGGTTCATCACGCTACTTTATTTGGCTACACACACATGCACACACACACACACACACACACACAAACAGCCTGGTGCAGTCTTCTGGCTTGCCAGCGCTTGTCAAACCGTCCAACCCATGCCAGCATGGAAAACGGACATTAAATGATAATCCTGGTATATATAATGAGTGTGTGTATCTATGAATCTCAGCTATTTCCAATATTGTTTCAATATTATTTTGGCTATATTTCCGTTGTTATTATATTAATCCCTTACACAACAATATACCTTGAATCTGCACTCACCACCGGTTTTCACCTATAGCTAATGCCCTTGGGAAGTTGCTTGTTCTAATTCTTTTTTTACTCATCCTGCTCCCCCTTTGATGTGAATGAATGTGAGGCTTTGCACCTAATTAAAAGTAACCAGTTATTTAACCACACACACACTCACTGTCCTTTTAGCGTTTACATCCATTTAGCTATTTGTGGTATGAGTAGAGGGTGGAGGGGTAAGATTAATCCCAGCCAGGTTTTTATTTTTTATATTAAAAACAAATTTTTTTACTGCAGTTCACTCACTGGGGGAGATTGGGAAAGTTATATGTAGACTTCATTCTCACTCTGTTGTACTCTCCTCTCACTTCACCTGTAATTAAGTAAATCTTACCTGTAAAAGTATATAAATACTGTAGTATTAATCTACCCTGCTATACCTGGACACTTTATTTGACTTTAATTACTTTAATCCAACCCCAAGGAGGGTCCTCACTGGACATGCACATAGTGAGCCCTGTAGATTATTAATTAGTTCAACTACTCCTTCACATAAAAGAAAAATAAGCAAAAACTCCTTGAGCTCTGAATCTTAATGTGTTCAAAGAGGATGTTGAAATTGGAGTAAAACCCTTTAAAAGATTAGCCAAAACAATGGTAATATATCTGAGAAACTATAATATTTACTTCCTCCAATGTATTTTAACTATGATTCTGTTAATTCTTGAATGCGTTATATAATTTCTGTTTCCATGTGGAAGTGTGAAGTGCTTAATACTTTACTGCTGGGAGTGTGTAATCTATTAAAATTGCATGTTGATAAACTAGATTTCTTTTCACTTAAAAGATTCATGCAGTTAATGTTCATCAACCTTTAAGAAAATAGTCTGATTAATCAGCCTTTGGTCCCACTACTGGGTTACATATATAGGGTGTGGATGTTTGTATGTATGCGTACATATATATATATATATATATATATATATATTGAAGGTTGATCTCAAAATGGTAAGCTTTACGAAGTAGATGATAGGACAGTTGTGTGGTGCATTGCTGTACTAAAGAAGACCCATCTACCACAGAAGAATTGAAATTCTAAAACCAAGGTGCCATATGAAAAGCACTGGTGATGGTGCCACGTAAAAAGCGCCCAGTACACTCTGTAAAGTGGTTAGCATTAGGAAGGGCATCCAGCTGTAGAAACAGCCAAAACAGACTATGGAACCTGGTGCATCGCCTGTTGTTGCCGGCTCCTGTCAAGCTGTCCAACCCATGCCAGCATGGACAACATGTTAAATGATGATACATATGTGGATAAAAAAAGAATGTTTTAGAAAATTTTTTTTTCTTTTTCTCGGAATTTAATCATATTAATTGAGCACGAGCATGTCTGAGTATGTATATTATGTGTGTGTGTCAGCTGTTAGGCGCTGAAACCATACTGAATTGGTCCCTCCACTTTGGACAAATTAAAAGCGTCCCATTCTCCCATAGTGGTACCATTTATGGTGGGAGACCTTGCTGGATATGGGGCGATATGGCTAGGATGTCTTGGGAGCTTTGGCTCATCCATTATAGCATCCATTCACTGAGGGTGCCTTCTTCATGTTTGAGGCTGACCTGAGATGTATTATTATTTCTGGGTGATCCTACTTGTGTTTCCATGTACCAAACTGTGCTCCCTGTCTTTAGGGATTACAGGGTGTGTCTGCCTTCCCCTATTGCTAAGGGGTGGCCTGGTGGATTCTGTCATACCCAATTGGCATGTGTCACACCAGGCTGAGACGCGAGGTTTAGTGCACCCTTACAGTCACATCATCTGTACGGGTGGTTCGCATTGGCTATTTGGGGGTGGCTACATGGTCAGTTGTAAATCCTATTGTCCAGCAACCTCAGATGAGGGTCTCTTTTGAAGAATTTAGTGAGTGGGGTGGGGAATAGTTTTAGAATTTTATAAGCTTCATCAATGAATCCTGGTGCCACATCAGATGCATCTGGCATTGAAACTACAGATACAACAAGTAAAATGGACAAAGATGATGCTTACATGAGAAGAAAACATTTAAGCAAAGCAATACATGAAATATGTTAGAAATTCATTGCAGAGAATGTTTTGTTAGTCTTAAAACCAAACAAAATATATATCAATACAAGGTACTTCCTGCCCAACAAAAAATCCCCTAATGATTATAGATAACCTTTATATTCAGAGTTTTTTTTCTTTTTTTTTAATAATCCAATTTTCATCAAATATTTTTATCTATTACAATAAGAAAAGATTACAACAAATTTTTTTGCAGAAATTACATAAAAAATTGGATTAAGCCCTTTGGCTTTGGTTTTTTTTTTTTTATTATTTTTTATAGCAATCGCTGTTAAATCTCATTAGTTGTTGTTTAACCCTTTAACATTCAAACTGGCCATATCCAGCCAAGACATTTAACCTGTTTTTTTTTTAAACTGGTCAAATCAGCTTCTCACCTCAATTCTACAGTGTCATTCTAAAACTAAACAGTCACATCATTGTAATCTCAAAGCTACAAGATAATGCAGGATTAATTCAAAACAATATAAATAAGCAAACATTATATTTGATGGTAATACGAACACTAAAAGGTTAATCACAAGTCGGCCATGATAGAACAGATTAATGGTTAAAAGCATTCCGCCTATCACTATCCAGTCTGTGATTCAGACAGAGGAAAGAACATAGAAAGGGCTGCGTTACATGGTTCTTTGTTTGATCTCCACTCCTCTTCAAATAAATATCCTTAACTTAGTAAAGTTGAAGTACAGTTGTTAGAAAATTTGAACACTTGTTCTGTGTAACCAATAGAAATTGGCAGAATTGGAACATCAAATGAAATACTGTAATCAATTAGTATACCCAGAATAACTGCATTCCACTGAGTGAAACTCGTAAAATAATTTTTTTATTGGTTTCCTACTATTTAGTCCACTTTTACTTAACCCGTTACCTCCCATAATTCTATTAACTGGAATTTTTTTTTATGAAACTTTGATTTCTAGCATAAAACAGCCTTAGAAACACGCTTGAATGATCAAAATAACATTTTAAATAGAAATAAGCAAGATATTGGGTGAAAAATTAGCAAACCTCATTTGAATATCAGAGAAATATACCTAGTAGATATAGCAAAAAGGTTAGATATGTGTAAATATTGACAGATAATTACGAAATTTGTAATTTTTAATTGATCTCGTATGAGATCACTGGTAGGTAATGGGTTAAGTCTCAATATTTTAACCCTTTCATTGCCATATTTCTGTTGAGACACATTGCTTTTATTTCAATTAATCTTAAGAATACTAAAGAATTTATTCAAATGACTTTATCATTAATTAAACTGGTGTGTAGAAGGTGCATTAGCATGGAATTTTGATGGAATGTTTTAATTTAGGCCACCTTAAAACGGAATTTGTTTCGTCAATCCTTCAGCATTCAGATTATTTTCTCAGATGTAATGCTTATTTATTCATTGTTTTAAATTAATCATGTATTATCTTGTAGCTTTGAGATTTCAATGATGCTATTGTATATTTTTAGCATGACATAATTGGCTAGGTGTGAGAGGCCATATCGTTCCAGTCTGAACATAAAACAGGTAGAATATTTGGGTCAGATATGACTGGTTTAAATGCTAAAAGCTTAAGCCAAGGGTCATATCAAAAGGATTAACTGTCATTTCAATTTCTTTCATCCATATTTATCGTGAATAGACTCAATCTATATTTGTCACTAATATACAACCTAACAAACTCAAAGAAATTTCAGGCCAATTTTGAATTTTCTTTATTAAAAACCTGCATTTACTTCATTTGCATGGCTCTTCTCTAAATGATTTGACTATTCAGGTTATCTATCTCTTCTTAGGCTGCATTAATGAGCTCATTAGCTCGTTCCTCTTCCCAGTAATTGTATTGTAATTTATGGACAATACTTTAGAAATTCTCTTCAATGTCTGCCACTTTCACTCATCTCCATAAAGTGTGGTCAATGGCCTCCTCTTCAAAAATACCATTTGAGCTAATTGGTTGAGAATATCACATTGTGATGTAAAGCATTGCTGACAAATAGGTTTTGTTATGTCATTGTCTGGAAGGATGAGATGATTGGGTGTGGAGTAGCAGGAGGAGGCAGTGCTTATAAGGATGCAGCCTTGTTTCTGTCTTAACATTTTGTCAGCTGTAACCAATAATCTTCATAAATTTGCAAGTCAATCCCATCGTTCTAATATCTTGGAGAACAGTCAAGAACAGAACCACAGAAAGGACCCAGCTTTCATTAATTTCATCTCTTCTACCGGCTGAGACCTACTGGTGCCCAGGAGTGACTTTTACTGTGAACTAATTCCCACTGTGTCATTCTTTGGGGTAACTTCAATCCCAAAGCCTTTTCAAAAATTGGGGCTATTCTCATTGAAAAATATTTTTATGTCTATAAATATCCTATGATTTATCCAGGACTGAATGGATCCGTTCTGTAAATTTCCTAGAATCATTTGATGACATCAGTTCAAGACAGTCATTGATGCTTTAAATTGTTGCTATTGGTTTTTACGTCTACTTTTGGCAAATTCTTTGGAAACACTTTCTGTGAAGAAATCTTCAGGTTTCTCCACCATCAAAACTCATTCCGTTCTCAGATAAACGACCTGGCTTCATGGACCGAACTTTTGTCATGGTTTTTGAAACAAAAAGACAGAAACAATGTTTGTAATTACACTCTATTTTACTTAAACACAAATGGTGTTCTCCTAGAACCCTCCCACTTGCACCAAATATTGGACCTCACTATTACTGAAGATCATCCTTAACATAGCTAGGACTGCATCCCAAGGCCTAACCCTTCCATACAGGCTCAGAAATTAATCTAGCTGACACTCTACAAAACTCAAATGAGGTTCACATTGGAGGAAGGCAGACATTGATGATGTAGTTCAAGTATTAGATGTATAGGAAGATGCTTGCATCCTTCACATCATTTGGCTGTATTTACCAATAACAAAACTGAATTCTCTGACCCCCATGGGATCATACTGTGTGCCAAGAACTACATTAGTTGTTCATTAACCCTTTAGCGTTCAGATCACTGAAGCATCATTACATTCGACACATTACTTTGTCAAACGTAATGCTTATTTATTCACATTGTTTTGAATCCATCATGTTGCAGCTTTGTGATTGCTAATTTTTGAAGGGACATTGTAGGGTAGGAGTGAGTGGCCAGATCTGGCTGTCAGTTTTAACATAAAACAGATTAGAATATCTGAGCTAGATATGGTCTGTTTAACCCTTTAGCATTCAAATTATTCTGTCTGATATCATGCTTGTTTATTCACATTCTTTTGAATTACTTATGCATTATCTTTTTCTGTTGAGATTTCGATAATATGCTTGTATATTTTTTAATATAACATTGTAGGGTAGGTGTGAAAGGCTGAATATGGCCAGTCTGTACATAAAACAGGTACAATACTGGGGCTCGATATGGCTGGTTTTAATGCTAACGGGTTAAACTTATTTCTTTGTTTTCTCCTTGTATTTCTTGTAGTTCTCCATTACTTTGATATATTAACACTAACTTGTCTTTTTAAGAACTGATGATGGTCCCTCCTCCTCCTTCTCCTCCTCTTGGTTTCAACAATGACTTTTTCAGTTCAGCTGAAATTAACATGTTAGTGGCTGAGTACTCCACTGATCTGTGTACCCTTAATGCAATTCTCAGGTTAAATCAGAGTGATACAATGATAGTAGAACCCAGAATGAAGAAAGAATCTCTTCTGTTGGTTCTTTTAATTAGCAACTCCTGAGAGAGTGAAAAAGACTTGCCCTGGCAGGATTTGAACTCACAGTATAGAGATAATTTTTTTTTTTCTTCTTTAGCAAGGGAAATTGGTCATCTGGACTTAATCTACAGCAATATATATACTGGTTCATTTTATATACACACAATTATACACAAACTTCTGTATACAGGAAGAATGTTTTTATCAGAAATATCACAGTGATTATATACATTTAGTAAATATAGTTGTGGTTATATAAATCATATCTATGTATATCTTAGTTTTTAGAATATATATATATATATATATATATATATATATATATATACACCATACAACTGTATGTTGTGTGAAGCAACTGAAATGGGTGGCATCAAGAAAGGTGGACTTAAAATGTCTCATGAGAGGTAAATATTAAAGCTATGATTAAGATCATTTTACATTATACAGGGTGTCCACAAGGTCTGGGTACATGGAGTAAATAAAATCATAACATAAACAATTAAATATAAGAAATAATAATTTCTTAAAGTATGTTAATCCCCATGTACCCAGACTTTGTGGACACCCTGTATATATAGATGCATCCTTATATACATACACATACATATGTGTGTGTATATATATCTATCTCAAGACGTGTTATATATATATATATATATATATATTCGAAGGTTTGGAGGTGATGTACAGGTATTATATATTTAGAAAACATAATAAGGTACTCAGAGATCTGGATGGTTGTACGTTTACAGATTTTTATTAATGTCACATGTTTTTATAATTCATATATTAGCGCTTGCATCTACTCTAATAGATTCTTCTGAATAATCTATTAGAGTAGATGCAAGCGCTATATATGATTTATAAGTGACATATTATAAAAATCTGTAAATGTACAACCATTCACATCTCTAAGTATCTTATATTTTCTAATATATATATATATATATATATATATATATATATATATATATATACACACACACACAAACACTGTATGTGTGTGTCTGTGTGTAAAGACCTATCGAATAAACTGCACCTTGCTTGGAAAGTAAAGGTTGTTGACAAGAAAAGTATCTAACTATAAACTCTAAGTTTTGCCTTAGCCATGCCAACAGGAGGCAAATGGATGTAAAAGTAATATAAACGTGGACAGACACACATACACACACACACACACATGCTGCTACCTTCAGTTCAGGGGAATTTTTAAACACTTCTGGTGTATTTGTGTGTGTGTATAATAAGAAAGAAGACATTAGTTGATGAACTCCAAACTACCAGACTCAACAATTGCCAATAATGAGTTGTTTATTTATATATGTTTTTATAACATTCAAGTTAAATCCTTTCTGTAATAAGTACCGGTTATGTTTTTAGGGTTGTTTAGATTGATGTCTCCTCTAAACAATTTGTGGTTTTTGTCCTGCTGTATGTCCATTAGATTTTGTCCATGAGATTGTCATGTGGTGACAAATTTATCGTCAAAGTTGACTCTAGCTGATTCTTCCAATTCAGAATGCATATGTTTGAATTGGAGTCTTGCCAGGTTTGACTTTATTTTGTCCTGTTCCAGAAAAACAACAGCAGCTGTAATAATACTACTACTAATAATAATATGGTATGAAAAATTTGGCTACGGCAAATATTCTGTTCAGTACCACAGACTTGTTTGTCAGTTGTTTGACCTTAACCAGTTGAGCATGTCCCTTGATGGCCGACGATATGTGCATCTCTGATCATGAGCAGAAGTAGTGGGGGAGCATCATAGCCATGTGTTGAGAGGAATTCTTTGGGGATTTAAATAATTCACCACTGGAAACATGGGTATTTCATTCAACGTCTCTAACCCTTATTCAGGGTCCTTTTGAGTGAGATGGGCTACTTGAGCTGAAGAAAATTCTAACTGGACCCCACCTGCAAGGTCATGCACTGTTTGTCTTGATATGAGATCATCATGTCATACACACATGGTTGGGATGCATGTACCAAGTGTACTCTTATCAGATGGTTAGTCATGATGAGTATATTGGGCTTTGTATTTTTGTATCCCAGTGTTATTTTGATGGCATGCATTGCTCTCTCATGCAGTAATAATAATAATAATGTTTTATAAATTTTGGCACCAGACTTCAGATTGGTAAAGAGGAGGAATTTGTAATAGCCTGAAGGATAGAAGTTTACAAGATTTGAACTTCAAATATAAGTTAAAGTTGGTTTATTTGCCGATACCATGGTTTAACAATTTTTTAACATTTGCATTATTCTATCAAAATTAATGCTTTTTTTTTTTTTTTTATATTCACATTTGTTTTGATTTAATCATGCATTAATTTGTAGCTGTGAGATTTCAATGAGGGAACTGTTAATTTTTTAGAATGATATTGTAGGGTTGAAGGTGGCAAGCTGACTGAAACATTAGCACACCAGGTGAAATGCTTCGTGGTATTTCATCTGTCTTTACGTTCCAAGTTCAAATTCCGCCGAGGTCAACTTTGCCTTTCATCCTTTTTTTTTGGGGGGGGGGGGTCAATAAATTAAGTGCCAATTGCGCATTGGGGTCGATTTAATCGACTGGACCCCTCCCCAAAAATTTCGAGCCTTGTGCCTAGAGTAAAAAGGATATTGCAGCATTGGTGTGAGAGGCCAGATCTGGCCATTTTGAACATAAAACAAGTAGAATATTATGATTGGTTTAAGCCAAATTAATTCACTCAGGAAAAATAGTAAACTGATGGTATGTGCTAACAATAATTTATTTTTTTCAACCTTTTGTCTCGTTTCTCATCAGTTTATCCATACTTTTTCTTAAGAATTTTATTTTCACATCAGGTGAACTTTCAACAAGAGATATTAGTTTTTTTCATTTTTGTCTAATTTCTTGATAAGTAGAAAGCAGATTTAAGCAGACAGTGATGCGACAGCTGTACCAAAAGTAGCAGTTGAGTTACCTCCAGTTTCTTTTTTGTCCTTTGATTTGGTAAAAAGTCGACAGGGCAGTTTACCTTGTGACTCAAGCTGCCAGAAATTGTAACTAAATCTCCCTCAAATCCCATTTTACTGTATTAAAAGTAGGAATAATTTAGCATGAGGAATAGAATACCTGAAAAAATATACAAAATATTGGTTAGAGCTGGGATGTCTTTTACTGTTGGTCTGTTTGATTGGAGTCAACTTGGAGTTAACCATCATCTTGACACTGTAATGTTACTGATAGATTGGTCTGTTACAGGAAATATTCTGATTGCAAACAGATATGTAAATTTAAGTCTCCATCTTTGTTTTTGTGCATATGCACATTATATATATATATATTATGAGATATACTGTGCTTGAGAAGACCTGCCAAGCTAAGTCCGATTGTAGTCATGGCTGACGCCTGTGTTATATAACTCGCACCTGTACCAGTGGCACATAAAAAGCACCCACTGCACTTTTTGAGTGGTTGGTGTTAGGAAGGGTGTCCAGCTGTAGGAACCATGCTAAATCTGATTGGTGCAGCTTACGAGTTTTCGGTCAAACCGTCCAACCAATGCCAGGATGGAAAACAGACATCAACTGATGATATATCATGTGATCGACCAGACTATGGATATTGTTATACATCACTAGTTACAATGCGCTTTACACTGTTTTAGTTTTCAAATAATGCCACCCTGCTGGTTAGTTGAACAGGCCAGCATTCCCTCTGATTAAAAGGCTATTTATTCTGCTGAAGGGTTACCCATTTATAGCTAAGTGAAATGAAGTGTTTTGCTCAAGAACACAATGTGCAACTCAGTCCCAGAATCAAACCCTCGATCTAGTGATTATGAATGCAACGCCCTAACCACTAGGCCATGCACCTTCACACACACACACACACATTGTTTTTTGTATGTCCTAATCCCTATTTTTCATTACAGGATGTTCACATTACAGAAGTGTTGTGTTCCTAAATGTTATGTGAAGTTCCATAACCTATTTTACCATCAACTCCCATGTTAGCTGCAAGTCAGTGAATATAGAAATTCTTGGGAAATGACATTTCACATTGCAGATCACCATATGAAAGACAAGATATTCCTGAACACATTGCTTCTATTTTACAGAAGCATTTACATATCTTAGTCCAGTTTTGTACCTTGAGCTAACCTCACCTCACAACTACACACTATGTGAGTGCCATCCTACATCTTTGCCATTCTTTTAGGGTCTCTTTTTTTCTTTTTTTGTCCAGGTATATTCAGTTCCAATCAACAGGTAATTTGTAAAAATTTTTATTCTGAAGAATTACCATAATTTGGTATAATATAAGATATTACAATTTTGTCTTGTTCATCTGGGTTCCTCAGACCACAACTAATTCCCTTGGTTTTTCACCTTGTTTTGACTGGTCATTTTGTTTAGTATTTACCTTTAACCCTTTTGATGCCATATTGCTGTCGAAATGTCCCACTTCAGTTTGAATCCTATTTTGAAAATAATAACGAAAAATTTAGTAAAATAATTTTGTCAATATTATGTTGGAGTAAGATGGTAAACAGGCAGAATCATAAGCATGTCGGACAAAATGCTTAGTGGCATTTCATGTCTTTATGTTCTGAGTTCAAATCCCACTGAGGTCATCTTTGCTTCTTATCCTTTCAAGGTTGATAAAATAAGTACCTACCAATTAGACACTGGGGTCAATGTAATCGACTTATCCCCTCCCCTTAACTTGCTGGCCTTGTGCCAAAATTTGTAACCAATATTAAGTTGGAGTTTGGAACAAATTAAATTGGAATTTTGATGAAAAATTTTGAATTTAGACCTCTTTAAAAAGGAGGAAGCTTATATTGAAGAACTTGGGGGCGGGGGGAGGGCTGTCTCAGGCAAGTTGGTATCAAAAAGGTTAAGAATAAGTTTCTGTAAATAAGTGAATCTCTATGTAGTAACTGCATCTACTAAAAGTAGCAGGCAAATCTCCCTTGAATGCTTTGTCTAAAAAAAATGGAATCTAGAAAGAAAAAAAAAAACGGGATGGAATGATCACAGCTGTTCTTCCAATGATCATTAGATTTGTTTGTCTAACATTTACCTCGGGCTAAACAATTGTCTCTTACAGAACAGACTGAACCAACAAATGTGTCTCTACATGATCCATCAACCCACGAGAAGCAACAACCAATCCCTGTCATACTGGGGTAATCTGGTTTCAGTTACAGTGTCTGAAAAAAAAAAAAAAAAAAACATCAGGGAAATAGGGATTCAAACTAGCTGGCCATGGCTGGAACATCTTTATCAATCATAGGTCTCTTTGATCAGTGCTGGCCCGGGGCTAAAATAACCACCTGCAAGTACTATACGACTTTTCTGTATTAGCCTGAAAAATACACCACAAAGCCATTTTCACTATATACATATATACATACACACACACACACACACACACACACACACACACACACACACACACACACACACACACACACACACACACACGCATACATAGACACACACACACACATATATATCATGCTGTATTATCGGTCTGCTTGTCAGGTCTGGCTTGCAAAAAAGAACTGTTGGTTTATTAATACCTTGTTGTTCTGCTAATTTTGGTAGGTTAGTGTTCAGACATGAAGATAACCCCCAAAAGACCTCACACGTCATCCTAGTCTTTACCAAACATTATGATCATCCATTCAACACCTCTTCATTCCATCATAAAAACGAACCATTTTGTCATTTCGCATACAAGTTCACTTCAGTTCTCCCTCTAGATTTCCTGTGTTCCACAATAATTCTGAATGACTTCCACACTTTTTTTTTTTTTTTTTTTTTTTGTCTGAAATCCTCTTCAGATTTCTTCTTTGGAACAGTTGAGTTTGTTTTAAACAGTAACTCGAAACTCTTGGAGTAAGATGTTCGCATAACATTTTACGTTCTAGTATTTTTGTTATTGTTATTTATAAAACTGTTATGATGTTTCAAAATGGTAATGAAGTTGCCGCCAAAGATGATGATGATGATGATGATAGTGACTCTACTCTTGAGGAAAAAACAGGAAAAAAAAAAAAACGAAACTTATAAATATGGTTCAGATATGTATAATAATATAATATGAAAGTGAATTTTTTTTTTGTGAATAAAGTTATTGTAAATAGAAATTGTTTTTAGTTATTACTTTTTGTTTTATACTGTTTATTTGTGTGTGTGTGTGTGGGGGGGGGGGGGGTCTATAGTTATAGTTTAGCATGCAAAACAGCCTTTGACTTTTACCTTTGAAAAGTTTTTTTTTTTTTTTTTTCTTAGCCCAGTATTTACAATCTGCCAGTATGTATAGCTTTATCTACTTCAAGTTCCTTCATTAAAAACCAAGTTCTGTCATGTCGCTAAAACCTTTTGAATTCTTTTGCTGGCATCCCTATAGGTGCAGGTATGGCTATGTCGTAAGAAGCTGGCTTCCCAACCACACGGTTCTGGGTTCAGTCCCACTGCGTGGCACCTTCAGCAAGTGTCTTCTACTATAGTCTGAGGCCGACAAAACCTTTGTGATTAGATTTGGTAAGCAAACTGAAAGAAGCCCATCATATATATATATATATATGTTTGTTTTGTGTCTGTTTATCCCTCCCACCACCATTTGACAACCAATGTTGGTGCGTTTACATCCCCATAACATAGCAGTTTGGCAAAGGAAACCAATAGAATAAGTCCTGGGGTCAATTTCTTCAACTAAAACTCTTTAAGGCAGTGCTCCAGTATGACCACAGTCAAATGACTGAAACAAATTACAGAAAATATATACAGATGTATGTAAAGAAAATAAAGAAGTTTGTTGGGATAGCTTAAAGAATCGGGTAAATACCCTTTAGAAGGGGACAGCTGGTTGGTTGAAGTTTGTTCCCTGAGTCTGTGAGTTTGTGTTCAGTCCCACTGCATAGCACCTTGGGCCAGTATATTCTATAGTCCCAGGCCAACCAGACCCCCTGTAAATGTGTGATTTGACAATAGTTATGAACAAGCATCACCATCATAGAAATAGTATCCTATGTTTGCAGGCTTCTGTGGAATTGTCCGATGAAGGGGAGACTTTATCTTGCTTAAGATATCAGGCGAGGGTTTGTGGGCTGTTGTAGAAAATATACCTCAATGAGTTACATCTGACTCTTACTAGTATGGAGCAGTGTGGAGGTGCATTGGCCCAGTGGTTAGGGCAGCGGACTCGCGGTCATAGGATCACAGTTTCGATTCCCAGACTGGGCGTTGTGAGTGTTTATTGAGCGAAAACGCCTAAAGCTCCACGAGGCTCCGGCAGGGGATGGTGGTGAACCCTGCTGTACTCTTTCACCACAACTTTCTCTAACTCTTACTTCCTGTTTCCGTTGTACCTGTAATTCAAAGGACCAACCTTGTCACGCTGAATATCCCCGAGAACTACGTTACAGGTACGCGTGTCTGTGGAGTGCTCAGCCACTTGCACATTAATTTCATGAGCAGGCTGTTCCGTTGATCGGATCAACTGGAACCCTTGTCGTCATAAGCGACGGAGTGCCAACAAAAAGTATGGAGCAGTGGTTGTTAAAGTGATGATGATGATAAATGCTGCTTTCTCCCCAGATTTTTAAACCCAAGTATTAGGCAGGGGTACATTATACTATATGTTACCTGTGTGTTTTTTTTTTTTTTTTACCAGTGAAGTGTTTTGCAAAATTGCAATGGCATGTCAGAGGTTATACCTATTGTCAAGGCTAGCGGATATGTAACAATGATCTGAGATCATTATAATAATGTTCTATTTTATCTATGACAGCGATGTATATAGTAATCTTCAACATAACTGTTAGATGTGTGTCTCATGAAATTATTTCTGTGAACTTGTGTATGGAAGGCCAGAATGTCACATTTCCTTTATCAAAAACACTACTTCTATTATTTAAAGTGACAATATTTAATGAGGGTTACACCTAGATATTGACATTGTTGAAATCTGAACATCTGTCTGTACTGTCATAAAACATTTTCATTTCTGAAATTCTGCAACTATTATAAAATCCATTACTGAATAGATTTATATTGGAAATGGAAGTTTTTACAATGGCATTTCTTATGTCAAACTGTTTCGGGGACTTAAATAGACCTTATCACACCCTTAGCAATGTCAATGCAGAGACACACATACAACATCCTTCTGTACTGTTTCCATCTAATAAGGGTATTGCTTAACCCAAGGCTTTAGTAGAAGACAAGTACCCTTGTTGACACACAGTGGGGTTGAACCTGCAATCACTTGGCTACAAAGTGAATGTTTAACTCCACAGCTATTCATTTGGTATTGGCCATTTTTCCAGCCTTTTTGATTTGGTGCCAATGTGATAATTAATATTTACTAATTAATATTTACTAATTAATATTTACTAAGTCTAATGCAGCAAGCTGGCAGAAACAGCACATGTTCTGAGTTCGAATTCTGCCGAGGTCGACTTTGCCTTTCATCCTTTCGGGGTCGATAAATTAAGTACCAGTTACACACTGGGATCGATGTAATCAACTTAATCCCTTTGTCTGTCCTTGTTTGTCCCCTCTATGTTTAGCCCCTTGTGGGCAATAAAGAAATAAGAAACATTAGCATACTGGGCTGGCAGAAACGTTAACACGCCAGGCATTTCTATGGTTGGATGCCCTTCCTAATGCCAACTACTTAACAATGTGCACTGGATGCTTTTTACTTGGCACCATCACCAGTGCTTTTTATGTGGGAACAATATCCTCAATAATGCTTTTAACATGGCACCTTGGTCTTTAGGGTTTCAATTCTGCTGCAGTAGGCAGGTCCTCTTCAGTACAAAAATGCACCGCATATCTCTGTTTTCAGTTATAACCCTTGTAAGGCTCAGCATTTTGAAATCTTGCCATATTTTCTTCCATTCTTGTCCAAAGTGGAGGTGCATGGCTCAGTGGTTAGAGCATTGGGTTCACAATCATGAGGTAGTGATTCTAATTCCCAGACCGGCTGTGTGTTGTGTTCTTGAACAAGTCACTTTATATCACGTTGCCTTAGTTCACTCATCTGAAGAAATGAGTTGCGACGTCACTGGTGCCAAGCTGTATCAGCCTCTGCCTTTCTTTTTGATAATATTGGTGGCATGGAGGCTGGCATGCATGAGTGGATGCTGGTCTTCCATAAATAACCTTATCAAGACTTGTACTTCAGAGGGGTGCAATCCTATGGTCATACTTGACTGAAGGGGATCTTTACTCCCTTTTTTTTTTTCACCCTTGTTCTAAGTTTATTGGAATGGTGTTTCCTTCATATTCTTCCTGAGACTATAACACAAAGACCAGTGATATACTGAAGTTGGAAGATTGAATTAAATTTTTTTTAACGTCTGAGCATTAGCACAAATCTCAACATGAGGAATTCTAGTTTATTTTTCCTCTTGCGTTAAACGAGCACACAGTTGGCTATTAACCTTTTAGTTAAAGGAAGAAAGAAGTAGGTCATAGACACACACATATATACACACACCCACACATAGATTGTTACTGCTTGTTAGATGCACACTTGCATAGGCAGAGACATGAATACACATGCATTGAGAGACAGACACATGCAAACATAAATATACAATGATACACACACACATACACAAAAGAATGTGAACTGACACACATACACACATGCATGCACATTACCATACACTAAGAGACATGTTTATAGTTATATTCATTCACACATGTACACTAACTCTCTCTCTCTCTCTTACACACACACACACACACACACACACACACACAAATACACATACTGGCAGGCACACTCACACACACGTACACACAAACAGACACATGCACACAAATACACACCCTGTCAGACACACATTCTCTAATTTATTCGTACACATTGATTAACTTGCAGACATGCACACACATACACAAATCAACATATACACTAACAGACACATAGTAGCTAAATCTCCCTCAAATTACACTTTATTTTAGAAAAGGGACAAGTTAAAAGTGTGGAATTTTGCAGAAAAGATTCTTGGTAGTCAGGGGCCAAAATCAGTATAAATTTTTAAAAGTTACCAGATCTTTCATTTACAAAGTTTGTAAGGGGCTAGAGACTGAAGATGGAAATGTATCACCAGTATCAAAGCATAAAAAAACATTCTAAATACTCTGAAATCATCAGAACACCTGAATTTATCCAGCAAGTCCAACAGACCATTGATTACAATCCCAGAAAGTCCATGAGGTTGATTGCAAAAGATCTCCATGTCTCAGAAGGAACAGCCAGAAACGTTGTCCACGAAGACATCAGATATATGTCTTATATGATGAGGAAAGGCCAATTTGTCAGAAAAAGCAAAAGAAAATCACTACATCAGATCTAAAAGGCTCTTAAACAAACTGAAAATTCCAGCAGAAGATTTGATTTGCTTTTTCTCAAACAAGAAAAACTTCGATCAAGATCAAAAAGTTAACAGAAGAAACGACAGATGTTTATGTGCAGACCCTTCTGAAGTTCCAAGTGTTATGCATACAAAATTTGCTGCAACTATCATGGATTTTGTGGAAAGAGTCCGACGGTCTCACTATATATATATATAGTGGCTGTGTGATAAGTAGCTTGCTTACCAACCACATGGTTCCGGGTTCAGTCCTACTGCGTGGCACCTTGGGCAAGTGTCTTCTACTATAACCTCAGGCTGACCAAAGCCTTGTGAGTGGATTTGGTAGAGGGAAATTGAAAGAAGCCCGTCGTATATATGTATGTATATATATATATATATATATATATGTGTGTGTGTGTGTGTGTGTATTTTTGTGTGTCTGTTTGTCCCCCCACCATCGCTTGACAACCGATGGTGGTGTGTTTGCGTCCCCGTAACTTAGTGGTTCGGCAAAAGAGACCCTATAGAATAAGTACTAGGTTTACAAAGAATAAGTCCTGGGGTCGATTTGCTCGACTAAAGGCGGTGCTCCAGCATGGCCACAGTCAAATGACTGAAACAAGTAAAAGAGAGTAAAGAGTATATATATACATATATATATATATGAAGCTATATCAAGGACAAAAATGAAAAAAGCAGAAAAGCAAGTAATTCCTAGTCAATGAGTTTCATTTGAAGAGAGAGAGAGAGATAGGGAGACAAAGAGAGAGAGGTGGGCGAGATCGTCTAAAAGTAAGCGAGTTGTCCGACAGGTTATTTCACTAACGATGTTTTAAGCAATGTTGTATTATAGGTTTTGCTTGTTCAGGGCCACTAAATCAGAAAGGATTTGTGAAAAGACAGAGTTTAACAACTGATTAAAACACTGTCACCCAGTTTATTATTAACATTATTATTATTATTATTATTATTATTATCGTACTCTTTATTGTCCCCAGTCGTTTTGGTCAACATTTGTGATTAATAAAGAAAGCATTGTTGTTGCTTTTGTTGCTATTATTATTATTATTATTATTATTATTATTATTATTATTATTATTATTATTTATTATTATTATTTATTATTATTATTTATTATTATTATTTATTATTATTATTATTATTATTATTAAGAAGAAGGTGGTGAGCTGGCAGAATCGATAGCATGACGGGCATAGTCATAATTTTGAAATATCTATAAAACCGTCAAAAGCTTGTGGATCTACTTCAAAACGGGGGCACCAGTTTTCATTTATGTTTTATGTAGTGTTTTTGGTACCGAAAGACTTTCAAACTTCGTATACTTATCTATTTTGTGTTATAGAACAGAAAAATATTTTTGTATTCGAATTTATTTCATGTAAAAAATTGTCTTATTTCGATAATTTCAACCAATCACTGACAAGTATTCAGCTGTTGGTAGTTTAAGCGGTGTAAAGCGTATTTAATCTCCAAGGGTTAGGGTTAGGGTTAGTCCTAGAAATAGCAGCCAAATATTCTTCAAATCACGGTACATAGAAAATTAGCGAAAAGTTGTTGGACAGAAAATAAATACAAACACAGATGCGTATATAAGTGACTTGCCCCTTCCCTCAAAAACCAGGCCTTGTGCCCATAATAGAAAGGTTTATTAGCTACTGCCAATATGCTTCAGCCATTTTTTGACAAGGAAATAATAATTTTATCACCGCCAGAATCGTTTGTTTACGTAGTCAGCACTTACTGTATTCGACTGAATGGACGTCAGTCATTGGTTGAAATTACAGAAATACGACAACTTTAACATGAAATAACTTGCGATGTACGTTTTTTTTTTGTTAAGAAGACTAAGAGAAAAAGATGTTTTATATGACACATTCTACTAGTGTCCCAAGTTTCAAAGTGTTTCGTTAAGAAAATACTGGTGCCCCCGTTTTGAGCTAGATCCAAGCTTGTTTATTTTTATGTTTTTTATATTTATTATTAGTGTTGCTTAATATGTTTTGCTAAATATGGTGTCTGAGTCTCACTGTGATTTTCACTCCTCCAGGGGCACAGCTGATTGTATCTTTGCTTCTCAGATAATTGCAAGAAAAGTGCATTGAACAGAATCTCGCCCTTTACCATTGCTTTGTTGATTTGAGCAAAGCATTCGATACTGTTAATCGAAATGCTCTGAGGCTAATTCTAAGGAAAATAGGTTGCCCAGAAAAAATTGTAAACATGATCAGGGCTTTGCATCAAGATATGAAAGCTAGAGTTAATTTTGGTGGTAGTCTCTGTGAATCTTTTGCTGTGGAAAATGGAGTAAATGAAGGAGGCCTTGATGCAACCACTCTCTTTACAATATACTTTGCTGTTGTGCTATCACACGCCGGTGTCCGACGCGGTGTAGTTCATTCATACATACTATATATATATATATATATATATATATATATATATATATATATATGTAATGAAACTACCTATCGTCACTAGATACAAAACTGCTATCGTCATTCTTCTCATTTAAATATAAACAAACGCGAGCGTAGCAGAGAACCCATTCCTTGTCATCACGTGACTGATTATTATTCGAAGCGGCAACTTCTTCGAACCGTTCCCGCCAGAACGCAAACTGACCAATCACAGCCCTTAATAAGGTCACGTGATAGTGTTTTTCTGCTACCGTCTTGGAGCCGATAATTCGCTATAAATAGATCAACTCATACCCAACAAATTGGTCTCGGTCCAGTTTCTCTTAGAGACTGTTCCGTGTACCACACGACAGCAGCAGCAGCAGCCAGCGACACATCAACAGCTTCGTCCAGCCAACGATGACCACCGCCGTCGCCACATCAGCAACACGGGTCTACGACTACTGACCAGCATCATCGTCATGACCAACACGATTACTACTAACCAGCACCAATCCCCACCAGCGTCAACACGACTTTCTATGTACACCAATCCAAACCACCGCGGCACATCTCTCTCTTCGATTCTGTTAGGTGACTCAGCTTCACCACGATAAATAAACAGACAAGAATTTCAGCCAGCGACGAACATCTGTATAACAAGAATCACGGCCCGGCATCGATGCCACGACATCACGACTAGTGATCACCTCTGCCACACTCACAGCCTCAACTCACTTCACATACAGACTCATACTATTGTGTATTAAAGAACTGGTATAATTGCTCACGTGTTATTGACTCTCTTTCCATCTGCTGTAATAACTCACATACACACACATGTATCACTCAAATACACACTTTTCTTTGTACGACGACTTGTCTTTGATTATGTTCTTATATGTCGCATTCACACTCACACACAGACATACATCTTTAACGCCATAATAAATATCTCTGTTATTCATCTTATACGGTTGCCTTCTATAGTCTTCATTACTGGTATTTACGAATTCACATATGTTATCGTAGTATAACATATCATGTATATCATCATTTGATATATATATTTTGTGTTCGACCGTGTGACACGTTTAAATAAAAGGAGTCCTCTGTTTTTTTCCATCCGTCACCATTTCTCCTTTTTGAGTTCGCACGGTCGTTCCTTACATATATATATACGTAACAATTAGTTCTTTGCATGTACAACCATCCAGATCTCTGAGTACCTTATTTTTTCTAATATATATATATATATATATATATATATATATATATATATACATTCATACAAACAAACGTGCATATGTGTGTGTACGTGTTTTTACATCTATATACACATACCTAAATATATACATATATATATATATATATATATATATATATATATATAAAGTATAACGATGGAACAAAAACGCAATAGAGGGCATTAAAACGTTCGGACAGATAGACGGTACAAAGGCGGACAAGAGAAATAACAATTAGAAGGACAGGCAAGTCCCAGAAGTCACGACCATTTCGGGTAGTTATATTTGAGATGGTTCGATCTGGTTGCCCCCACAAAATGTCTAGAGCACCACCTTTAGTCGAACAATTCGACCCCAGAACTTATTCTTTGTAAGCCTAGTACTTATTCTATTGGTCTCCTTTGCCGAACCGCTAAGTTACGGGGACGTAAACACACCAGCATCGGTTGTCAAGCGATGGTGTGGGGACAAACACATAAACACAAACACACACACACACACACACAAACACACACACACACACACACACACACACACACACACACACATATATATATATGCGACAGGCTTCTTTCAGTTTCCGTATACCAAATCCACTCACAAGGCTTTGGTCGGCTCAAGACTATAGTAGAAGACACTTACCCAAGGTGCCACGCAGTGGGACTGAACCCGGAACCATGTGGTTGGTAAGCAAGCTATTCATATTTGAGAACTTTAATTTTTTATCCTTTATCTTTTATTTGTTTCAGCCATTAGTCAGTCTTGAAGAACTTTTTGTCGGATGAATCGAAGCAGCACGTTTCAACCTTTTCCGGGTATTCAAGATGGGTGGATGGAAGGAATGAAGTCATCTTTAAACCGGAGCTCCGACCTGATACTTGTAACATAGTGTACTCCTTCTACTCGACTTACGACTGAGTTTCGTTCTGACTGACAGGTCGTAAGTCGATCTGGTCGTATGAAAGATTTATATTTTTCAACACTATTTTCGTTCAAACACAATTGATGTTTGAAAGCAACTGAGTGAGAGACAGAGGCAAGTAGTGGATGCCTGGGTCTGAGGGAGACTTGCGTTGCCAGATACTGCCATAGTTATCGGACGCGCAGCTGCCCAACGTGCGAAAATCGATTTTTTTTTTTGTGAGCGTAAGTGCAGATGGTTGTAAGTCGAGCAGAAGGTGTACTTTGCTTAGGACACTCGAAAGCTGGATGGTGGTATCTTGATAAAAATCCCAGTAATTGCACGGCGAGAATTGTCAAATCGTTCTAATTATATTTAATCAGAGAGAGAGGGAGAGAAAGAGAGAGAGAGAAAGAAAGAGAGAGAGAGAGACCAACAACAAGACGTCACACTCGACTGGCTCGATGGCTTAAAATAAACCTGATGACATTCTTTTCTCACCAGAATAACAAACTGTGGGTCGAGCTGACGATTTACTGTGAACAAAATAGCTAAAAAGATACATAAAATAGAATGAAATATAAAAAAAACTTTAAAAAGCTATCAGCAATGGAATTATTGGAATGTATGAAGGCTCTACTTTTTGCAGAGTCGACAACGGGAATTACTTTAATTCAGGAGTGACTGTGTGGTAAGTAGCTTGCTTACCAACCACATGGTTCCGGGTTCAGTCCCACTGCGTGGCACCTTGGGCAAGTGTCTTCTACTATAGCCTCGGGCCGACCAAAGCCTTGTGAGTGGATTTGGTAGATGGAAACTGAAAGAAGCCCGTCGTATATATGTATATGTGTGTATGTATGTATATATATATATATATATATGTATATATATATATATATATATATATATATATATATATGTGTGTGTGTGTGTGTATAAAGACTTCATTTGACTGACACACATCCAGCGTTCTTCTTTAAGAACTGCTTTGCCATGTCGAAACTGTTCTGTTTTACAACTAGACACCTCGTCTCATCAAACCCTAAAATTCTAATTGGGCTTGGTGCTTATATGTAACGTCCGGTCTGACAATACCGGATGGTAACAAACCACCCTCCTTGTTAGATTTGATGACCTTGACCTCCGGTCCACACTTCGTAAAATTCACCACTATTGGTATGTCCACCAATGATGCATTCATCAACATAACAGATCCCACTAAGATTACGGCATACAAAACTGCCAACGTAACCTGGACACGATATGGCCTTAATTCTGTGGACATTTTTTTCCAGTTAAAAATGAATAAGATGCTATTCCGTGCAATAAAGAACCGGGTAGTCTTTTGCATTCGCTTAACTAGCGCCGATTGGTGGGTTTCATCTCCAGTCTCTCAAATCGAAGCGACACATGTCTTGAGACCGATTGGTACCCAAGTGATGACCACTGTCTCCAAATAGGTGTTCTATTTAAGGTGGGATTTCGGTTCTGTGAGTGACAGAAACGTGTGAGGTCAGAAACCTACCTACCTACCTACATACATACATACAGACAGACATACAAGCATGCACACACACACACACACACACACGCATACACACAACACACACATACATATACATGCATGCATACATACATATGTGAACACATACGTATGCTTGCATGCATGTATACACACACACACACACACACACATATATATACATGCATACATTTTTATATACATACATGCATACATAAACACATACACTCAGTTGGAGGCTGGCCTTACACACGCATACACGCACGCACGCACGCACACACGCACTTGGCGGCTGGCCGTAAACAAGAAGACGAAGTAAATAGTTCCATAATAATAATAATACTGACGACCAGTAATTTCTCTTATTTGACTGTGATATCCTGTTTCAGTGAAGCCAAACCTTGGACTAAATACTGAACACGAATATTTTCTCTATTAATAAACACAAAAACATAAACACTCAACTGCGTAATTTGTGCATGACCTCGCAGCAGAGGTGAAGGAAGATGTGTTCTATATTACGTGTGAGTGTGTGTTTGTGTTGATGTGTATGTTTACACATACAAGTGGAGGCGCAATGGCCCAGTGGTTAGGGCAGCGGACTCGCGGTCATAGGATCGCGGTTTCGATTCCCAGACCGGGCGTTGTGAGTGTTTATTGAGCGAAAACACCTAAAGCTCCACGAGGCTCCGGCAAGGGATGGTGGCGAACCCTGCTGTACTCTTCCACCACAACTTTCTCTCACTCTTTCTTCCTGCTTCTGTTGTACCTGTAATTCAAAGGGGTCAGCCTTGTCACACTGTGTCACGCTGAATATACTCCGAGAACTACGTTAAGGGTACACGTATCTGTGGAGTGCTCAGCCACTTGCACGTTAATTTCACGAGCAGGCTGTTCCAGTTGATCGGATCAACTGGAACCCTCGACGTCGTAAACGACGGAGTGCCATCAACACATACATGCATACATACATACATATATACTTACACGCACGCAGGCGCGCACTCACACACACACACACACATCTTATATACAGTCTGTATTGCGAGACACTCTCTTCCTAAGCTGGCAACTAACACTCACAAACGATTTTGTGTCTCATCCACAATTATCTCCCCTTCTCGTGTAGTCCCGTGCGACACCGATGTCCTGAGAGGTTGTCCGAGTTGTTTCGATCCAAATCTAATATTTTTCTTCTTTTCTTCTTTCTTCCTTCATCCATGCAACTACCCTAATGCACAGAGTGCAGCAGCAATTACCCAACCGCACGGAAGCCATTTTGTTCCATTTCTAATGAATCATTTCTTGTTTTCTCCTAATATTTGCCATATCCATATTGAAGCAGTTTTGTTTCCTTCCTATCTCCAGCCATCACTACCCTGCTGTGTTTTTCTAATCCCAACATCAGTTAAGTGTGATGTAGAGTATCTAGTCACAAACCCGTGCTAACCAACCTCTACACTGCACTCCTCGTTGCTAAGTCCTTTGCATTAAAAATTTTTTTTATGTGCTCACTCCGAAATACCTTTCCAACGCACCATCAATTCAACATTCAGAATATTTTGTTGAACCAAACTCCATCTTAACACCAGAGTACTGGTGTTATTATTTCAGTAATATCGTCGAAGCGGGAAGGATTGTAGGAGAAGTGGACATACACCATCCTGTGTATTCCAATTCCGTACATTAAATTTCTTAAGGAAGAAAATGGAATGCAGACTCGAAACTAAACAGCACAACATATATTTTATTATGGCAGAAATCCGCTCATACGAGGAGGGGATTCGGTAGCATGTCGCCTTTTGCTTAGATGAGACGTCGTCTTGAAGTCGCGTGGTTGGAAGCCATTGTTCTCCTCTCTGGTTATCTATGGTGCATCCAACGTAGTGTTGACAGAGAGCTGCTATTGTGACGTCTTGCTGCCACGAAGTCCAACGAGCAAAGAGGTAGAGAAACGCGGGAACGCTTGAATATTGGATGACCACGCATGCGCATGAGGGACTTCCTGCATTAGACGGCCGGGCAAAATGCTTAGCGGCATTTCGTTCGTCTTTACGTTCTGGATTGAAATTTCGCAAAGGTCGAATTTGCTTTTCATCCTTTCGGAGTCGATAAAATAAGTACCAGTTGAGCACTGGGGTCGACGTAATCGACTTCTCCCCGCCCCTCCCAAATTGCTGGCCTTGTGCCAAAGTCTCGACAAAAGGTCTTGTTGGCAACGTCACACTTTAAACTTTCCTGTCAAACTATAATTGTCAATGACACTCAACCCCTGTTTCAATTTGGTTTCAATATGTTCCTTGATATTAAGGCGGCGAGCTGGCAGAATCTTTAGCACGCCGGGCAAAATGCTTAGCAACAATTCGTCCAATGTATTTCTTGACATTAAAGGTTCTGCGAAAATACGAGTCAAGAAGGTAATTGTCTGTTCGCTTACTACTTGTAGAACGTCGAACAATCGACCTCAGGTGGTGCACAGTGAAGGAAGATGAGGTGGATTTGACCAAGGTGTACAACAGTTGTCGTTCTTCTGCGCATACCATTTCTGTACACAGTTTTTCTTCTCTATCCCAAATTACTATTTCAGGTCTGTTGTTTCTACATTTTATTGAGGCTTTCACTGGGACATTCTACCAGTACTCCTTTTTATTATGAGTGGCTATGGCTTCTACCATACTGTGGGTTCTTATTTCGGTGCTACATTGGTGTGCGATCTACATGTCATGAAACTGCTTTGGTATGCGATCTACACTTTATATTGTGATCTACAACAAGAAAAGTTATATGTTCTTATCAAGAACAACTTTTCTAGCTGATGTTCGTTCGATTCACCAATAAAATTAGTAAACTTCTTTCAAATTTGCTTCATTCTAATTTCTTCTTAATAATAAATGCATAAAGTGTATAAAAATTTTAATTATCTATTTTTTAATTTTCTAGCTGATGGTCGTTCGATTCGCCCATAAACTTGTTTCAAATCTACTTCATTAAATTTTTTAAAAAATAAATGTATAATTTTAAATAAATGTTTTATTTAAGCCCTAATAAATAAATGAAACATTTAAACCGCATACTAAAATAGCATTTGACTCTTGTAGATCACGTTGGCTACATAGACGGCATACCAAAGTAGCGACCTTATTTCTTTTTCCTGGAGGCTATCCTTCCGACAGATTTCATCATATAATGTTTCAGCTACATCGTGTCTCATCAGTAGATAATACCTTGGTGACGTTTTCGGACAATTCTTAATGATGTGGGTGATATCTTCGGTGTTAACTCCACAGTTTCCATCGGTTGTCCCATTTTACTGCTTTTCCTGCATTTGTGTCCCTTTTGTGTATGAGGTATTTGATTAATATTTCCTGTTCTTGGATTGCAAACGCGTACCCTTCAAAGTGGGACGTAATAGCCTGGTTGTTGGTCCATGATAGACTGCTTTGATGATCAATGTTACTATAATCTCTGAGCTTTCAGTTAACATATCCATGCATGGTCTTCTACTCATGTACGCTCATCATTTCATTTTTGATGATATGTTGCGGCAGAGTCGTGCGACTTCTTTGGGCATGTATTTAAGGTTATGAGACAAGGAATGCTGTTCGAGGAGCTGCCTTCCAAGTCTTATGTATGTATGTATGCATGTACGTACGTACGTATGTATGTATGTATGTATGTATGTATGTATGTATGTATGTATGTATGTATGCATGCATGCATGTATGTATGTATATATATATATATATATATGTACGTACGTACGTATGTATGCGTGTATACATGTTAAACATATCAAGTACACATATATTCACCTTTTTTGCTTAGAACTTACTTATCAAGGGAAAGAACTCTCCTAAACATCAAGCGAGATAACTCATCACTTTTGAGTATTTCAAGCCATCACTGAACTTGTCGTTTCTTTCAGCTGTTTATATTTTTAAATATCAAATTAGCGATGAGATGACCATTGTGTTCCTTTCATGACCATCCCGTCTTATCATCAGTCTTAGTTTATTTACAATTACGTTATAAAAAAACGTCTTTCTTTTTTTTTTTTTTTTTGATAGTGTGTACTTCGAGGGAAATTCAGCTGTAATAAATATTAGTTTCAAATTTCAGTACAAGGCCAGAACTTTCGTGGGCAGGAGTCAATCGATTACGTCGACCCCAGGATTCAACTGGTACTTATTTTAACAACTCCGAAAGGATGGAAGGCAAAGTCGACTCCAGCGACGTTTGAACACAGAATATAAAGTCAGAAGAAACGCGGCTAAGCATTTTGTTCGGTGCGGTAACGATTCTGTCAGCTCGTCACCTTAACCGTTGTTATAATTATTATTACTAATATACAGTCATGAAATGGAACTGGTATCAATGCTTTGACTGGAACTGTGTGTTCTGCTTTATTAAAGCTATTACAAAAATAAATCCGAGATTAAATATTGTAATTTTACAAACCTAAATGAGTTTTATGATTGGTAGAGACCTGAGCGCTAATAGTTTCGGACTAGATCTTTCCTCGAAGTAAACAAATGAAACACAATAACATAATAAAAATTTGATGTGATCACGTGACTGGCAGAGTTATCAGAAGTTGTTAGATATCGCTGGTCATATCCTTCAAATGATGCCACTCCCGCTGCCTAGGTGAGAAGTTCAACATGCCCCTTTGATCGAAAGTGGGACTGGAGCAACATACAATGAAGCGTTTTGATCAAGAACACAACGTGCCAGACAGTGCTAGGAATCGAACGCACGATCCCAGCGGTCGCGAGTGCAACAGCTTAACCACTAGGCCACGCGCTTTCACAATACAATAACATAAAAATAAAGACAAGAAACTGTGGTGCTACTTTGTCGTGTGATCTACAAGGGAGATTACTTTAGGTTATTTTTTAGTTTACTTTCCAATTTCTAAAAACCCTTAAGATATTGGCTAAAGATTTTCACAATGTGATCAGCGATGAGACGACGGCAGTTTCATTTTTACAAGAAACCAGAAGGCAGTTGCATTTTCGCAAGAAACCAGCACTAAATTCACATCATCTCTTATGAAAAAGAAAGGTGCCACTTTGCCGAATGAGCTACAATTTAAAGGGAGATTACTTTAGTTCACTTTGTGCTAATGCTACTTTTCGTGGGATCTACGTGAGCTAATTTACTGTGGTGAGTGATCTACGCGCTTATTTTAATTATTATATGGTTTTCTTATTATTAAAATAGTAAAAATAAAAAATAAAAAATACATTTCCAATGCTAAATATGTACAAAATAATTTTAAAAGTAACCTAGAGTAATCCCCCTTGTAGATCACACACCAAAGCAGCACCGAGACTGATTTGGTTAGTGCTAAATAAATAGGTTTTAAAGTTCCTGGAATTTTAAAATTCCTTTCAAACACAACATAGGAATTTAGCAGCTTTATCAGCCATCTTTGCCAATTTGATTACCCGAAGGTTTTCAGTTTTTGAGTTTCAAAGTTATTTCTAAGGTACCTCATCGTTTTTGCCAATCCATCCATCAAAATATATATTATAGAACACAGAATTTTGCTAGAGGTTTGTAGCGGCAATATTCAGCAGTCATATCAATACACCCGATTTCGAAGATTCGCTAGATGACTACCCATGTGATCAACAAAATCTGACCATTCATGACTTCGCGTGCAATAGGATCCAACGACAATTTCATATTTTGGTATGCTTCCTTCTGAACCTATCCATCGGTATAAATTCGCCACACCTTGACTACTTGACAAGGAACTTTGGGATGCAGCAAAGAGAGCATTGAGAGACAGCAGATAGACTCAGACTGCTGCTCATCCGAGCTGATAGCAGTCACATTGAAAGATCAGTGACAGTAACACAACGACCAGCAGTTAAGTTTTCGACTACTACTACAATTATACCAAGAACAATAACATTCAAACTCTCTCAACACTTTGTCGTTCGTAGTAACGACACAATTATTTTTTTGTATACACGAAAAATAAAAGTTTTGTGTGTCAAAAATCGCAACTTCTCCAATGTTCTATTTCATTTCGGTATATGTACTAGTTATATAAAATTTAAATTATATGCAAATTTGTTTCTTTCAAGGATAGAAAATTATGTTTTCTCTCCGATTGCCAAAGTATGGATGAATGAATGGACAGTAGATGTTGAATATCGGTGGTAACAGTGGTTAATGCATACCACACGGTAGGAAGAACTTACAACTGTAGGGTATATAGATATCACATTAAAGGAACAGTTCATAGCTGTAGTAAATAGGGACCACATGGAAGAAACAGTGCAGTCGTGGTAAGGAACAGCTTACCACCATGGTAAATCGGTCTCACTTAGCGGGAAGAAATCACAGCAGTATGAAATAAGTAACAGATGGTGGAAACAAACTGCAGTCGGGGTAATTGGATAACACATGGTAGGGACAAGTTATTATTATAGATTAGTATCTACTATTGTATAACAGTATCGACTGTATTAGTATCAATACTTCATTAATCCGCTGAACTGAATTCAAATCCTGCTTGTAGGGCTGGGAAAAACATTAGGGGAACATCTCCTGTGAAATCTTCCATATACTCATAATTAGAAGACGGCTTCTTTAGTGACACCTCGCAATGACCAACAATGTTACGAGAGATTCTGACGATGGTGATGATGGAGACAAGAACAACTACGACGACGACTATGGAAATATTGGTGATGGAAAAGATCAAAGTCATAATGATGAAGAGGAAATAAAAATGAAAAGATAAGCTACACTCGACAGGGCATAAATCGATATCCCAGAGATATAAACCTTGATAATATTGTCATGTATCGAGTCTACAGATCAATTCTCTCACGCCTATCCTCTATTTCTTAACAAGATACAAGTCTATCGACTGAAACGTGTTTATGTCAACAACCCATGGCGGATAAACTGGATTTGAATTTAAAAACTTCGACAACCTAAACTAAAGAACAGTTACTTTTGATTTAAGATAGAATGAATATAGAATCTCATATTTTGTAGTGGAGATGAAAAGAGAATGTTGTAATGTTTATAAATGTCCAAAGGGAATTAATGTCATAATTGAAAGAGTGACTCGTGTGTTCGGACCTTACAACAACCGCTGCTTATGTCCACACATGCATAAGAGAATCTCTCTCTCTCTTTCGCTTCTCTCTCTCTCTCTCTCTCTCTCTCTCTCTCTCTCTCTCTCTCTCTCTCTCTCTCTCTCTCTCTCTCTCCCTCTCTCTCTCCCTCTCACACAAACACACACACACATTCCCTGTTGGGTAGGACTGGGACACCTGCTGTGCTGACGATGGCTATTCAAGTAGAAACACCTGTCAACAGCTGTTGTCTTGTCTCCAGGCTATCAGAATGTCTCTTCTTTAATGACCTGACAGTTTCGCAGAATTCTCCATTCTCCAGATTATTTCTCACTCGCATTTGGAATTGGTCACAGTTATTATAAGACGTTTGTTTATTTTCTTTTATTTTATTTTATTTTCTCGAAGAGAAGATCATTTCAGTGAACCAAGTATTTGTCTTCTATGTTATTTGACATACCTTTATTCGTCTTTATTGACCATATTCATGGCACTGGCCACTGTCATTTAGTCTCCTCACCCAAATCTTGTTTCAATTACACACACACACACACACACACAAAGGCAGATGTGTGTCGCTTTATATATGTGTGTGTGCGTGCGTGTGAGCGCGTGTACGTGTGTGTGTGTGTGCCTTTGTGTATGTGTTTGTCCCTTCTCACCGCTTGACAACCGGTGTTGGTGTGCCCCAACATGGCTGCAGTCTAATGATTGTAACAAGTAAAAGATAAAAGATAAAATATTCAAACGTTATGTACATGACGCCGCGGATTCGATTCCACTGCCTGGTATTTTGGTCATAAATCATTTAACATGACACTGGGACGAATGTCTCGTGAATGAAGTTGAGTAAACGAAAACTGTACGGAAGCCCAGCAGATAGGTTTATCTGGAATTTAAATTTGCCGCTTTGTGAAAGAATATATCACTGAATCTGTCCGACTATTATATTAATGGTACATTGGTGGAATATTCAACCGCCTACATGTTAATTCATTAGTAGACAACTTTAAGAGGTTCGGTTCTGGTTTGAGGGATATTTGGCTGCTATCTCCGAAGGTTAAGCAATTCATTACATGTTACCTTATAGGGTGATCTCTGCATAATTAGGTCTGTCTTTTATTAGGAATTGTTTAGCGTTAGTGCAACCCGGTTGAACTGTGTGTGTGCGCACACGCGTTCGTTTGTGTGTGTGTACTTGTGTGTGTCTGTGTGTGTTATGTACAATGTGTGAGTGCTCTGGTTATGCGAGAAGTGGGTGGTATGATAACTGCTTTACAAGGCTAATTATGCCGTTAATTATGTATGAAAGCCATGACAGCTGGAAATGGTGTAATTAGAGGGGAATAACTGACCTGATGACAAATATGCGACACACACACATATACACACAGCTGAATATATGCTGATGTGTGTGAGTGCGGGTGTGTACGCATCGACACACACACACACACATATATATATATATATGTGTGTGTGTTCTTATACTTATGAACATATATATGTACATTCATACCCACGCAAATCTATATAGGTTGGTGTGTGTGTGACTGCATGTGTATGTATGCATGTATGTATGTATACACGTACACATATTTTTTCTGTAGGCTAAACTTGAAGTCCTTGTCAACTTGCTCTTTACAATAAATTGTTTGACTCTACTTACAGTATAGAGTTACAAAATCAAGTACCACACACACATATCTATATTCATATATCTATGTAGGGCCGACTTAGCAACATTTTAGGCCCTCGGGCCAATCAGTGCACTGGTTCCTATAGTATTTATTTACTTATTGACAGCAACCCGCACTATACATATATCAGAATTGGGGCCCTAGACCCCCATGATGCCCCTGGGCAACTACCCAGTGTTCTCGTGTCTTAAGACGGCACTGTACGTACATACATACCGTTGTGTCGACGCCCCCAGTCAAAGAAGTAGGATCTCCAGCAGTCGAGTAGCAGTTGTGTAGCGGTTGAGTAGAGATCATCCGAAGGTGCTAGATAGCAGTAGCTTGAGACATAACGCATACATACATACATACATACTTGGAATCTTGGGGAGACAATGCAAATCCTTAATTCAAATGCTACAAATAATCGCGATATCTGGGACTATAATAACCTGCAAGACCTTAAGGTTTAAAGGATGATGGTTAAAACAAAATTCTTTCCTTCACAATCTTGCTACCAAGTAGGTGACCGGTCAACATTTACTCTTAAATGAAAAAGAGAAAGAGAACATCAATCAATCAATCAATCAATCGATCGATCGATCAGTAGTTATTATTCAAAATTCAACATAGGACAACCACATGGTTCTGGGTTCAGTCCCACTGCGTGGCACCTTGGGCAAGTGTCTTCTACTATTCTTTCCTCTATTCTTTCATTCTTTTACTTGTTTCAGTCATTTGACTGTGGCCATGCTGCAGCACCGTTTTGAAGGGTTTTAGTCGAACTAATCGACTTGTATTTTTAAGCCTAGTACTTAAACACACCAACACCGGTTGTCAAGCGGTGATGGAATACAAACACAAACACGAATATATATATGTATATATACATACATACATACATATATATATATATATGTAGATAGATAGATAGATAGATGTAGTGACTTCATGCAAGCGTTACGTGGATTCGATCCTCTATCGCCAAATTTCACTTAACAGTTCAATAGTACTTTTCTCACGGTAAAACAATAGTTTTTCTGTAAGTGACAGCAATTACATTTACCAGATGCCTTCTCTAAGCAGAATACTGTCTTTGCCACTTGACCTTTCTAACGTCTTCTTGGCCACCAAAAGCCAGAATAAAGATAACAGGCTCCAAGCGAAATCTATTGTCCTCAACAATATGTCTTTTTTTCTGACTGGTTTTGCATGGTTATAGAAAACTAGAATTTGGTAAGGCAAAATCAGTTAGTGAGAGCGACCATCAGTTAGTGAACAGAGACTAACTAGAGTCATGGTCACAAGCAGGCAACCACTAAAGACGAACGGCTCAACGGACTTATTTCAGTTTCTGCCTGCCAAATCCACTCACATGGTTTTGGTCGGCCCAAGGCTTAATAGAAGACATTTGCCCAAGTTGCTATGCAGTAGGACTGAACCCGGAACCGAGTAGTTGGGAAACAAGCTTCTTATCACACGGCCACGCACAAGCTATAATAACTGCCGAGATGCTGATAGCGTATGGACAACTACAGCACAGTCAGCATTTTGCAGTTCGATGGTTTGGTTTTAATTTGTGGTTTACTATATTCAGATATGTGCAGGCGCGTGGCTTAGTGGTTAGGGTGTCAGCATCATGATCGTAAGATTGTGGTTTCGATTCCTGGACCGGGCGACGCGTTGTGTTTTTGAGCAAAGTACTTCATTTCACGTTGCTCCAGTCCACTCAGCGAGCAAAAATGAATAACGCTGTGATGGACTGGCATCCCGTCCAGCTGGGGAACACATACGTAATTGAAACCGGGAAACCGGGCCCATGAGCCTGGCTAGGATTTTAAAGGGCGCATTTATTTTAATTTTTATATTCAAATATTGAATAGATTCCTCTCTTGCCGGAAGTTATTAGTGACTATCACTTCCGCCTACCTTTCTACTCTTCTGGGTATTCTATACTGATGAAGAAGGTATTAAACAGTGCAGGAGTTAGTATGCATCCATGCCTACCTACCGTTTTAACACCGATGTTTCAGATTTCTGCTCTGCATACATTCAAGCCGTCATTTCTCTGTGGGATTTGAGGAGCAAACATCTACATTTCGACATCAAACAGAAAATATTAGGATGAGCAAGCCTTCAAGTGCTAAGTTAGAAACTACGTTGCTAAAAATATCCCGAAAGATAATATAATTAAAAACCAACCCAGTTATCAATTTATTAGCACAAATAGCAAATTTGTCGAAGAACTAAATAATGGCCGACGGTAAATTAGGAATAAACGAAACGATACTTTTGTTTGCGTACTATGCAGCCTGTAGAACTCACTGAAATACCAGTTTCGGTTAGAATGTATTTTCGTTGATTGCTGTCTACTTATATCAATGAAATATTTACTTTGTCTGCATACAATGTTTCTATAGGACTTCATTCCAATTTATTGTTGTTCGCTGTTTGTTTTATCCCTTTTTTGTTTTAGTTTTTAACCGATATATTTGCGTTGTCATCGTGTAACAGTATTTGCTGATAACAATGTATGGCGTCTCTTTTCGGTCCGAGCAAATTAAATTTATTGTCTTTTATGATTCTACTGCTTGTGATTTCCATACTTGATTCTTATTGGATTTACATGGACAAAATCATGTTTTCTCATCAAAATTATATTCATTAAATCTTTGAGGAAAATATGTTATAATTGTTTATTTTCTTACAAAATATCATTGCGAATTAGAGATACATCTCATGATACATCTCACGTCTTATACGCCAGAAAATAACTGACATAACTGTACGTTCTGAGTTCAAATTACAACTGGATTGACCTTACTTTTCATCCTTCCAGGGTAGATATAATTAGTACCAGGCAGGTACTGTGAATCGATTATTGTTGTTGTCGTTGTTCTTGTTTGCTGTTAGTTTCGTCCGGGGATCGTTAGCGGTTCTCCTGCTCCATTGCCATTCTTTGCCGCGGAGTCGGAGAATACACAAGTATGCCGGTATTTCGCCGTGTAATTGAAATACGACGGCAACTGGCGTCGCCGCTGCCGCCGCTACTACCGTTGCCGCCGCTGCAGCTACCACCGCTGTTATCGCTGCTGCCGCTGCTACCGCTGCTACCGCTGCTCCTCCTGTTGCCGCTGCTACCACTGCCGCCGCCCTGCTGCTCCTGCCGCCGCTGCTGCTGTCATCGCTGCTGCTGCTGCCACCGCTGCCACTGCTACAGCCCCGCTGCTATCGCTGCAGCTGTCACCCCTGTCGCTGTTCCCGCCGTTGCCGCTTCTGCTACCGCTGCCGCTGCAGCCAGTGCTATCGCCGCTGCCGCCGCTGCTGCCGCTGCCACCGCTTCTGCCGCCACCGCTACTGCCGCCGCCGCTGCCGCTGTTGCTCTTCCCGCCGCTGTCTCCGTCACTGCCGCTTCCACCGCTTCCAAGCTATAGCCGCTGCTATAACTGCTGCTGTCACCGCTGGCATCGATTCCGCTGCTGCTGCTACCGCTGCCGCTGCTGCCACCGCTTCCGCCGCTGCTGCCAGCGCTGCTGGCCCTACTGTTGCCGCTACCGCTGGCCCTGCTGCTGCCGCTGCTGCTGCCGGCCCCGCTGCTACAGCCGCTGCCGCCACTGCCACCTCTGCAGCCACTGCCGCTGATTCCGCCGCCGCTGTTGTTGCTACTGCTGCTGTTGCAGCTGCCGCTACCACCGTGGCCGCCATCAAAGACCAACACCACCGCCATCACCCTCACCATCAACCTCTACCGTCACAAATACTACAATCTGTTATACAATAATCTTTTACCTATCCCCAGCTGAGTTTCATCATATGACGTGAGATCAGTTTTGTGTTACAGTCATTATCTGTTTTTTTCCCCTCATGTTCTCCCTCCATCTATGGTGGTTGTTATTTCTCTTTTGTTTCAGTTTTAATTGTTTTAATGCTGACGACACACAGCAACAGAATTCTAGCATTTACAGCACAAACCACTCCTCTTCCCTGCTATTTATTTTATCGACCTCAACCCCACCACCTGGTATTAGAAATCCATTCAGATCCAACATGTTTTATTGGAATATCGTATCGATCTCTCTACTTGAATGGAAAATTGCTTTATCGACCTCGGAAAGATGAAAGGCGTAGTTGAGCTTGGCGGGATTTGAACACGGAACGTGAAGGAGTGTAATTAAATACTCCCGACATTTTGTCTGATGTTTTAATGGTTCTGCTAATCAATTTCCCTCGTTTTATACATACATACATACATACATACATACATACATACATACATACACAAACACATACATAATACATACATACATATATACATACTTAAATGCATCCATACATACATACACATGTACATACATGTGTATAAGTGTACACGCTCACACGCATATATATGTATATATGTATATATCTATGTAAATACACGCACACACACATATATGTATATATATACATATATATATATATATATACATAAATACATACATACATAAAGACATGCATACATACATGCATACAGACATGCATACATACATATACATGCATACATACATATATATATATACTGTCATGCATACATACATGCATACATACATGCGTACGTACATACATACATACATACATACATTCATACGTACATATATACATTACATGCATACACACATGCATGCATTCATACATACATACATACATACATACATACATACATATACATATTACATGCATACACACATGCATTCACACATACATTCATACATACATACATATATACATACATACATACATACATACAATCCCTGAAGCAGTGATGATGTTGGCCAGTCGAGAAGATGGTAATGCTAAAGCCATTTCAGTCTCCATGGAACTTCTGATGCTACATCGTTGTTTTTGGTTCCAATTCTACCAAATTCGACTTTAAAAATCATTCCTTCGGGGGTTGATTTAAGTGTTGATAACATATTGGATGTCCACCCACCAATGAACTAACAAGAACATAATAAACACTCGTACAATATTCATAAAAGTGCAATGACACATTAGATGATATACTCCATGGTAGACAGTGTCAAGAAGGCCCCCGTACTGTATATTTGCTTGGAATCGAAACTAAATCGTAAAATCAGGAACTTCTTGCTTTCTCCCATTCTCCTCGACGTTCACCTCACGAAATGGATATCATGGAATTAATTTCAATATTCGCTGTTGTTATTATAACCCTAGGTCAGTCCTGATCAAGTAATGGATTATAAGGAATTGTCGGCCGTGTGTCTGCTTCCACCCGTGACTATCACTTTCACTCACGCACACACAAATACTTGAACATACACACACATACTTGTAAGATCGCGAATTCAATTCCCGGACTGGGCTGCGCGTTGTATCCTTGAGCAAGTCACTTCGTTTGTCGTTGGTCCAACCGACTCAGCTAAAACGAGTTCGAACCCGGGACTGGAGAGCCCTCTTTCCTTGTAGCTCTCAAACTCCGACTGATTCGCAAGATGGAACTCCTATTGGGCTGTATGTGACTTGTCACGGCTAAACAGGCTCTAAAAACAATTAACGAACGCAAGATATAGATTATAAAGTCACACATACTACAAGGGTAGAGAGATGCTAGACATATGCGCGAGTGTATGTGTGTATATGTGAGCGTGTACGCGTGTACCTCTGTGGGGATAAGAATAATCCAGGAAATTGCCTCATCAGCAGTTCATGTAGAAATCTGGCTCCTTCGGTTATTGGGATACTAGCGTAGTATTCCAATAACCGAAGGAAGATTAGTTATGTTCCAAATGAATGATAAATCGTGCGAATCGAAGGTATCCTCCAGTAGACATTTTATGACCATCGGGGACCCCCTTCGGTCACGAATGACCATGGGATTGCACCTAGAAAGTTACTCTCCGAGGCACAAGTCCGGGCAAGGTTGTTTATGGAAGATCAGTAGTTGCCCGTGCATACCGGTCTCCCCTCTCCACGCCACCGATGTCATCCAAGGGAAAGGCAAAGGGGCCAATACAGCTTGGCACCAGTGACGTCGCAACTCATTTTTACAGCTGAGTTAACTGGAGCAACGTGAAATAAAGTGTCTTGCTCAAGAACACAACACGCAGCCCAGTCAGGGATTCGAATTCACAACCTCACAGTCGTAAGTTCGGCGCTCTAACCATTGAGCCATGCGCCTTCACAAGTTCGACGTTTTAACCATTGAGCCATGCGCCGTCACAAGTTTGACGCTCTAACCATTGAGCCATGCGACTTCACAAGTTCGACGCTCTAACCATTGAGCCATGCGCCTTCACAAGTTTGACGCTCTAACCATTGAGCCATGCGACTTCACAAGTTCAACGCTCTAACCATTGAGCCATGCGCCGTCACAAGTTTGACGCTCTAACCATTGAGCCATGCGACTTCACAAGTTCGACGCTCTAACCATTGAGCCATGCGCCGTCACAAGTTTGACGCTCTAACCATTGAGCCATGCGACTTCACAAGTTCGACGCTCTAACCATTGAGCCATGCGCCGTCACAAGTTCGACGCTCTAACCATTGAGCCATGCGACTTCACAAGTTCGACGCTCTAACCATTGAGCCATGCGCCGTCAAAAGTTCGACGCTCTAACCATTGAGCCATGCGCCGTCACAAGTTCGACGCTCTAACCACTGAGCTATGCGACTTCACAAGTTCGACGCTCTAACCATTGAGCCATGCGCCTTCACAAGTTCAACGCTCTAACCATTGAGCCATGCGCCGTCACAAGTTTGACGCTCTAACCATTGAGCCATGCGACTTCACAAGTTCGACGCTCTAACCATTGAGCCATGCGCCTTCACAAGTTTGACGCTCTAACCATTGAGCCATGCGACTTCACAAGTTCGACGCTCTAACCATTGAGCCATGCGCCGTCACAAGTTCGACGCTCTAACCATTGAGCCATGCGCCGTCACAAGTTCGACGCTCTAACCATTGAGCCATGCGCCGTCACAAGTTCGACGCTCTAACCATTGAGCCATGCGACTTCACAAGTTCAACGCTCTAACCACTGAGCCATGCGCCTTCTCCGTATGACCATACAGAGTGAATTATAATTAATTAATTAAGGAAAAGAGAAGTGAAATCGATGTTGTGAACGTTTCCGTAAGATTATTGCATATTACTTACAGTGTTATGCAATATAAGTGACATATGTAATAATATTGTTCATTCACTTTGTCTGACATCACGATTTCAATCACAATCAACTTATTTTAAATTGATTGTGATTCAAATCAAGATGTCTGAGGAAGTGGAATGACAATAATCCTTTCTACTATAGGCACAAGGTCTGAAACTTTCGGGGAGGGCAGTGATCGATTACATCGACCTCGGTACTCAGCTGATACTTAGGCGCAGGAGTGGCTGGGTGGTAAGTAGCTTGCTTACCAACCACATGGTTCCGGGTTCAGTCTC
>NC_142942.1:41974461-41981961 GCF_046866305.1 Octopus bimaculoides
ATGTATGTATGTATGTATATACGAAAGGCTTCTTTCAGTTTTCGTCTACCAAACCCACTCACAAGGCTTCGGTTGGCCCAAGGCTACAATAGAATACACTTGCCCAAGGTGCAACGCAGTGGGTCTGAACCCGGTACTATATGTGGTCGGGAAGAAAGCTTATTAGCACACAGCCACCGCGAAAAGACCTGGTCGGTGGCCCAACCTTCCGAGTTCTTTTACAGGGCTTAGAAAAACTGAAGGACCACTGCAGTAATTGTGTGAAACTGAGAGGGGAATAAGTTGAATAAAATCATAATTAACTGCTCGTCCTGTAGTTTCTTTTACCCAAAGCCAGAAACTTTTCAGCACTCTCTCGTGTATACTATATACATACATACATACATATACGCAGACACACATTCATCTAGTACATACGATCCTATTTAGTTAGTATATAAGTGTGCTGGAGCATATGTGAATCAAACTTATTTCAGAGATAAATTGACTGTTTTCGTCTGTTATTCTTTTAAAATAACTTTTATATTATTTTGACTGTGGGTGGTGGAGAAAGAGAGAGTGAAGAAGAAAGGTAGAGATAAATAAATAAATATATAGAAAGGATAGATAGATAGATAGATAGATAGATAGATAGATAGACAGAGATAGACAGAGATAGATAGATAGATAGATAGATAGATAGATAGATAGATAGATAGATAGATAGATAGACAGAGATAGAAATAGATAGATAGATAGATAGATAGATAGATAGATAGATAGATAGATAGACAGACAGACAGATATATATATATATATATATATATATATATATATAGATAGATAGATAGATAGATAAAGAGAAAGAGAGAGAGAAAGAAAGAGAGAGCAAGGTCATTATTAATTGTAGGATAAAGTTTGTCCCATTAAAACAGAAACGAAGAGAAGAGAATTTAGTGAAGGGAGGTGTGGTCGACACCATTGAACTTTCTCGGTATTAAAAACTGATGTGCCTGTCTGTCTATTAGTCTGTCTGCTTGCCTCTCTCTCTGTCTATCTATTTTTCTATCTATCTGTCTACCTACACACATGTGTGTAAGTGTGTATGTACGTTTATGTGTGTATATTTTATGTATATCTGTAAGAGTGAGCAGAGGGAGAGAGAGAGTGAACAACAAATGATCTAGTTAACTACCTAGCTGAGAGAGAGAGAGAGAGAGAGAGAGAGAGAGAGAGAGAGGGAAAGCGAGAGGTAGAGACTAAGAAAAGAGGAAAAGAGAGAGGGAGTACTATTGTAACGGAGTACGAATATATGTTGTTATATATATATAATGTATGGTGGTGGTGTGTGTGTGTCTGTGTGTGTCTGTGTGTGTGTGTGTGCAGTGTGGCGGAACGTGTGAATGTGATTATGCGTGCGAGTGTGTCTGTGTAGGTTAATGTTAGATCGTAGAGTTGACTGCCGATGGAAGTGGTTTACAATTTAAACTCAGGTGAAATGTCTACGAGGAGGGGGGCGAATTTAAACATCAGAACAAGAGGAACTTTATTTTACCGTTTTCGAAGGTAAGTGACCGACATTCGCATCTATTATTAATACAGCTGATAAATGCTACTATTACAACTACTACTAAACACCAAAAACAAATACGTCTACTACTACTACTACTACTACTACTACTACTACTACTACTACTACTACTACTACTACTGCTACTACCACTACTACTGCTACTACTACTACGACTACTGCCACTGTTAATTACGATGAAGATTTCCTCAAGTTGTTTGTAAGGCGAAAAGTTTATATGGGAATGGTAAATTAACATTGAATGGAACGAAATACTTTTCTGGAAGAATTGTCCCTTTTGGTTTGAGAAATTAGAGCGAAATATTTTCGGCTGAGGAACGAAACTCAGTTGTGAGTTAGAGATTGCCAAAAAAAAAACAAAAAACAAACTTCGTCCCGCATTCACTGATAATACATATAGAATTACGTAACGACTTCGTATGTGTGTGTGTAATTGTGATTGTGTGTGTGTAATTGTGATTGTGTGTGTGTTAATGTGTGTGATAATGTGTGTGTGTTTGTGTTTTGGTATGGGTGTACAAAACGAAAGTACCCGTTTGACACACCCTGCCCTCACAAACGTGTAACCTTGGGCCAAATTTTTTTCAAAAAATGATCTGAAGAAGAAATAGGAAGTTATGTCATTCTTTGGCACCTTCTTTCATTGTAGCTGGGAACATTCGGTTCGTCAGATACGAATCCACGCAATTTACTGCTGTTTGCTAGTCGTCGTCGTTGTTGTTGTTGTTGTTGATAGTGTTGTTATTTTGAATGGTGTTCCAAGCTGTGTTGTGACTATTTTCTAAATAGTCGTCTTTATGTATGTATGTATGTATGTATGTATGTATGTATGTATGTATGTTATTTCTTTACTGCCCACAAGGGGCTACACACAGAGGGGACAAACAAGGACAGACAAACGGATTAAGTCGATTACATCGACCCCAGTGCGTAACTGGTACTTATTTAATCGACCCCCGAAAGGATGAAAGGCAAAGTCGTATGTATGTATGTATGTATTTATGTATGTATATGTGTATGTGTGTATGTATGTATGTATGTTTATGTAAACATGCATTTATATGTATACATATATATAGTTATGTATATATTGCACACATACATATGTATATGTAATATATAATGTATGAATATATACGTATATGTAATATATAAATGTAAACATGTGTCTAGGTGTGTGTGTGTGTATATATGTATCAATTTCTATCTATCTCTTTATGTATGTATGTATGTATGTATATACATATGTACATGCACATGTGGAATATGTTTTAATCACACAACACTCACAGTCCATATTATTAATATCAATATGTTACCAGTACATTATATGTAGTTATATACGTATTATGTATGTACGAATGTGCACATGCAATTGCGCGCGTGCGTATGTGTGTATGTGTGCATGTGTATATATATATATGCATACATACCCACACATATATACGTAAGTCTACATAATACGCATGCATGCATATGCATGCGTACATGTATACGCATATGTGTATCTATATGAATTGCACATGTATGTGCCCACACACATGCAAACGCTCACACACACATACACCCCGCCACAACACACTTCCAAAGCCATGCTGTTGAACTGTAGTTTGTTGACAAATTTCCTTAACAACTGGAAGCAGCCTGTATGTGGTTATTCCACCGTCTAGAAACAATAGTCACATCTCCCTCAAGCATAGCTAGAGTGTGTGTTACCCAGGGCGGCCCTTCCGTTTGCCGCCCCCGGACCCCACAAAAAATCACATATTGCCTACAGCAGACCCAAAAGTGGTGCCCCTTTAAAAGTAACCCTACCCCAAGTGCTCTGAAATCCTACCGCTGTGTCTTATAGTATGAGTGAAATTCTATAAACACCAAAAAAAGACAGGATGGTCACGACTGGAATGTGTTTGACTCTGGGTCTGCTCGATCAGGATTAACATGTGGTTAAACCAGGGGTTTTCAAACTGTTGTCCGCGGACCACAGGGGGTACGCAAGGACAAGACAGGGGGTCCGTGGACTGCAAATACTTTTTATAGGCAATTTGATTTTATATATGTTTTTTAATCGAAATCTTTTAATTGACAATAAACCTATTTGTTAAATACTGTTAAGTAAATAAATGTAAAAATATATGTTATTTTAAGCAAATATTTATGTGTAAATTTCATAAGTATTTATAAGGGGGTCCCTAAGGTAAAGCCTGGAATATAAAGGGGTCCGCAAGTCAAAAAGTTTGAAAACCCCTGGGTTAAACAACTCGTGAAGTTACCAGATCTGCGTGCGTGTGTATGCGTGAGTATGTGTGTTTGTGTCAATGTGTATGTGTGAGTGGGTGTGCCTTTGTGTATGAGTGAATGTGTGTAGGTGTGTTTGTCATTAGGGGACTGTTAATTAACGAACCCTATCATGCTGGCTGGGTGGGAGACAAGGTTGATGATACTAGTGATCACTCTGGTCTTGATCTCAAGAACCTCAACATTAATCGACCATTTTTACTGGATTTTGTAAACAGACAGACACACAGACGGATTTATACTAACAGGTTTACAGATACCTACGTGTATATATATATATATATATATATATATATATATATATATATATATACACACGTGTTTGTATAAATGTTTGGTGAATATGTGTTTGTTCATGCGTATATATAAACACACACGTATATGTGGATAGATAGATAGATAGATATATAAGTAGGTAGGTAGGTAGGTAGGTAGGTAGGTAGGTAGATAGACAGACAGGTAGGTAGGTAGGTAGATAGATAGATAGACAGATAGATAGATAGATTGATTGAATGATTGATTGATTGATTGATTGATTGATAGATAGATAGATAGATCGATCGGTAAACAAATGGGTAGATTAGAAAGATGGATAATTAAAGTAAAGAGGCAGGTACATTGACAGGTGGATAGGTATATAGAAAGATACACAGACAGACAGGCAAACAGGCAGGTAGACAGACAGACAAATAAACAGATAACGTACAACAGAAACACTTTAGATTGACATATTTACTAACAGGTAGGTAAATAGCTATATGAATGTAGATTATTGTTAACACATGTATACAGATATTGTATAGTAATATTCTGTGTGTGTGTGTGTGTGTTTGAAGGTGGCGAGCTGACAGACTCGTTAAGCACGCCGGGCAAAATGCTTAGCGGCATTTCGTCTGGTTTTACATTTATTTCTGAGTTCAAATATTGCCGAGATCGACTTCGCCTTTCATCTTGTTAGGATCGATAAAATAAGTACCAGTTGAACATTGTTGCCGATGTAATCGACTCATCCCCTTCCCCCCCCCCACTCCCGAAATTGCTGCTTTCGTGCCAAAATTTGAAATCAATATTCTGTGTGTGTGTGTGTGTGTGTGTGTGTGCGCGTGTATATATATTTATATACACACATACACACACACACACAGTATCTTATGTCGTACGTATATTGAAAGCAGCATACAATATATCGTTATATATAATATGTTGCATAATGATTATATAGCAAAGCTAAATAAATGGCTATTGTGAAGAAACTATTGACGTTTAGCGTCGGCATGTAGTAAAAACTAAGGCGTTGAGCGTCGGTAAATCGTAAAACAAACGTTGGAATAACTTTTATGGCATGTGACTTAAGAGAAAAATGTGACATTTAGGGCAGAAGTTTTCTCGGTCAGCAATGAAATAAATGTCAAACAGGTGTTGAAGAATCGATGTACATATAAGAGATCGAATCCCAGTGGATTCACACCCGTTGGTATTTCATCTTCCTCTGTTTCTTCTTCTTCTTCTTCTTCTTCTTCTTCTTCTTCTTCTTCTTCTTCTTCTTCTTCTTCTTCTTCTTCTTTTTCTTCTTCTTTTTCTTCTTCTTCTTCTTCCTCCCCCTCCTCCTCCTCCGCTTCACACCTCTCTCTTTTCTACCTCCCAGATTACACTTATTTCACACTCACGTGTCTGCCTCACAACAATACATACACACTTCACTGTTAAGTAAATATATTTATGAAAGGTTTGGCGGTTACATACATACAAGATTTGAAATACTGTTGTGTTGTGATAAAATAGTGTGTGTGTGTGTGTGTGTGTGTGTTTGTGCACATGTATGAATAAGTCGTATGAATAAGTGTTTTTGCTTTTACATATGATTTGGCAGTGCTTATGTGTGTGTGTGTGTGTGTGTGTGTGTAAACACTTCCCATAGATGATATAACAGCATGTAGCTCCCCCTCACATGCTTAAGGTCGAACTTAGACCGGAAACGTCGAAAGAGGAGCTAAGACATGTTAATTAATTAATTAATCCTTATAGCTTCCGCTATGTGTGTTGAGTGTTAATTAGTTCCATTTGTTTACCTGCCTATTGTGTATATGCTTGTCTGTACGGATGCACTTATATATATATATATATATATATATATATATATGATTGCAGCGTGGAAGGTGTTTAAAAGTCATTTAAAATAACACACAAAGAACGTTAGATTCACTTCAACATTTAAATTTGATTTGTCAAAATATTTTCGTCGCTTTGAGACCGCGACCTGTTCACTGACAAAATTCTGTGCTGCATATATGTATATATATATATATATATATATATATATATATATATATACACACACACATGTATAATTACGTGTGTTCTCTTTATAATTTAGAATAAATTTTAATCAGTCACTTTGTTAGTAAGCGTGTGAGAGAAAGCATCTTGTTTTGTTCACCATTCTTTAAATCTTAGGAAGCCTTGCAGATTTTTATTTGGCTGCGGCCATGCTGGAGCACCGCCTTTAATCGAGCAAATCGACCCCGGGACTTATTCTTTGTAAGCCTAGTACTTATTCTATCGGTCTCTTTTTGCCGAACCGCTAAGTTACGGGGACGTAAACACACCAGCATCGGTTGTCAAGCGATGTTGGGGGGACAAACACAGACACGCAAACACACACACACATATATATATACATATATATGACGGGCTTCTTTCAGTTTCTGTCTACCAAATCCGCTCACAAAGCTTTGGTCGGCCCGAGGCTATAGTAGAAGACACCTGCCTAAGATGCCACGCAGTGGGACTGAACCCAGAACCATGTGGTTGGTAAGCAAGCTACTTACCACACAGCCACTCCTTCGCCTATGTATGTATGTATGTATGTATGTATGTATGTATGTATGTGTGTGTATGTATGCAGGGCTGGCGCTAGGAAGTGCGGGGCCCTCAACTCTACAAAAACTTAGATTGATCATTTATACGTCGCAGGGGCGGACCCAAGAGTGGCGGGCCCGAGGGGTACGTGCTTCCCTCAAGAAAAGAAGTGTGTCCTTCTAAATAATGTTATTACACCCTTTTCTCCTGGAATTGCATTTCCTTCTGACCTTGTGCCCTCCCCTCGACAACTTCCTGGGACTGGCCCTTCTTCGTGTAGTCTACCAGCCCCAGCCACCCCCTCTCAAAGCGTTGAGGGCTTGAACTTCCACCATTAACTACAATGATATGCTAAAAATTCATCATTGCGTTCTCCGCTCGAGCGTTGTACACGGAGCTCTCTCTTGGCGCAGGGCCAAATTTGAACAAATCTAACATCCTGAAAACCGGTTCCGTGTATGTATGTAATTATGTATGTATGTATGTATGTATGTATGTATGTATGTATGTATGTATGTATGTACGTGTGTGTGTGTGTGTCCTTGGTATGACTTCAACTGCATCAGGTACTGGAGTCCTGAATCGGGAGTTCCAAGTTTTCTGTTTAGGGTTGTGGACTCCCCTGCCCACACAAACTTTAACCGCTATTGTTCCTTTCTCTACTCTGACCCAGAGTAGTAGCACCTGCCAGGTTCCCTGCTATACGTTAATTAACATATTAAGGCATATCTCTCAATGCATGTGAAGACTGGACCCGGTAGTGATGGGGTGGG
>NC_142942.1:41984461-42014461 GCF_046866305.1 Octopus bimaculoides
GGGACAAACAAGGACAAACAAACAGATTAAGTCGATTATATCGACCCCAGTGCGTAACTGGTGCTTATTTAATCGACCCCCGAAAGGATGAAAGGCAAAGTCGACCTCGGCGGAATTTGAACTCAGTGTGTATGAGCGTGTGTGTATGAATATATTTGTGTCTGTGTGAACGTGTATGTGTATTGTGTATTAACAAGGATCTTCGGTTATATTTATTGTTTAAAAAAAAATTTGATTTTTTCTTCTCCTCTTCCCTTCTCTCTTATTCTCTTTCCTCTCTCTTTATTCTCTTTATTTCTATCTCTCTCTCTCTCTCTCTTTCTCTCTCTATATATTCTTTTATTCTTTTATTTGTTTCAGTCACTTGACTGTGGCCAAACTGGAGCATCGCCTTTAGTCGAACATATCGACCCCAGAACTTATTCTTTGTAAGCCTAGTACTTATTCTATCGGTCTCTTTTTGCCGAGGTCGACTTTGCCTTTCATCCTTTTGGGGTCGATAAATTAAGTACCAGTTACGCACTGGGGTCGATATAATCGACTCAATTCCTATGTTTAGCCCCTTGTGGGCAATAAAGAAATAAGAAACGTTAGCACGCCGGGCAAAATGCTTAGCGGTAGTTCGTCTGTCTTTACGTTCTGAGTTCAAATTAGGCCGAGGTCGACTTTGTCTTTCATCCTTTCGAGGTCGATAAATAAAGTACTAGTTGCGTACTGGGGGTGATCTAATCGACTGGCCCCCACCCTCCCCCAAAATTTCGGGCCTTGTGGCTAGAGTAGAAAAGAATAATATTATAAAAAAAATTATAAAAGTTATAAAATTATAAACAAAATAAAAAATTTATACACTTCTAGCACTTATTAACCATGATAAATGTAAATAAAGTGAGTTTTTAAAACAATTGTCGGATTTCACTGAATTACATTGTTAATTCTGAGACACCCTGTGTGTGTGTGTGTGTGTGAGAGAGAGAGTGTGTGTGTGTGCGCCAGTAGGAAAATTTCCTGCTTACATAAAATACTGGTGCATAAAAAACATATATTTTGGCGCAGGCAATCGTACTTGATGTGATGGGCCGAAAATAATTTTTAATTAATTAAAATTACAACCCTAATGAGGAGAATGTTATTAGCGCTAATAAAAACTTATCGTCAGAAAATGGCAAGCGAGATGAATTATACACACACACGTATATACATATATGCATACACACACACACACACACACACACACACACACACACACACATATATATATATATATATATATATATATATATATATACACACATACATATAATTGCATACATATACATAAGTGTATGTATATAATGTTTATTCACACATGCACACGCACACACACACATAAATATATGCACATATACATACATTCATTCATTCATACATAATAATATATATATATATATATATACAATACATACGTACATATTGCGTGGTCATGCGCGCGCACACACACGCACACATACACACATACACACACAGTGGCAGAATACCTGGCGGTGTTCAGGTTGATGCACTTTAATAGTCGAATTGTTTTTGACTATGTTTATAGAAACCCGATCTCTAAAGCCCCCTGCTACGGATACGCGCTCACTATTTAGAGATTATTTGATAATCTGTGTAAATGACGTATTTCTTTTAATTTAAGAATATTCATTAAGAACGAGGATTAGTAACATTTACACTTCAAACATTTAAGGCATCATTATCAAAGAATACGGTTGAGTTTCTACCATCGGTTTCTCTAAAGAGGCCCAAGAGATCTTGGAAAAAAACCCAACAATGTAAGCGATATCTCCACCATGAAAGGTGAAGGACTACGCAGCATGGTTGTGTGGTTAAGAAGTTCGTTTAGTAACCATGGGGTCTTGGGTTCGGTCTTCCCCTGATGTACTTTCATAGTTGTTAAACTGACGCCTAAGTGACGAAAGGTAAAATTTAAAAACCCGATGAAATTTGAACTCAGAACGTAGAGTGACAAAACTGAGTTGCTTACCGTAAAAAACATTTTAGTGCTTTTACTTACAATTTCGGTCAACTCGTCACTCTTGACTCCACAGCGAACTCGCGGTCATAGGATCGTAGTTTCGATTCCCAGACCGGGCGTTGTGAGTGTTTATTGAGCGAAAACACCTGAAGCTCCACGAGGCTCCGGCAGGAGATGGTGGCGAACCCTGCTGTACTCTTCCACCACTTTCTCTCACTCTTACTTCCTGTTTCTGTTGTGCCTGTAATTCAAAGAGTCAGCCTTGTAACACTGTGTCACGCTGAATCTCCCCCCAGGACTACATTAAGGGTTCACGTGTCTGTGGAGTGCTCAGCCACTTGCACGTTAATTTCACAAGCAGGCTGCTCCGTTGATCGGATCAACTGGAACCCTCGACGTCGTAAGCGACGGAGTGCCAACAACAACAATATCATCCAGAGAGTCCTTCGTTATTTAAGAGGATAAGATAAGGTTTCAGCATTATTTGGCTGCTATTTCTAACATGGGTTCTCTGCACATAGGAAGAAGACCAGACGGTCACGTTTGTAATGCGTTTGGACATAGGTCTGCTGGACCAGGTCTGACCTGGCGTTAAACAACAACAACAACAACCTTTAGTCCCTTACTCTGTCGCAGCCTTCCAGAACTGAACCAGTTTTCCCTCTGCAAACATTACACTGAATATCTGCCGCATTTAATGTCACCAGTGGCGCAGGAGTGGCTGTGTGGTAAGTAGCTTGCCTACCAACCACATGATTCTGGGTTCAGTCCCACTGCGTGGCACCTTGGGCAAGTGTCTTCTACTATAGCCTCGGGCCGACCAAAGCCTTGTGAGTGGATTTGGTAGACGGAAACTGAAAGAAGCCCGTCGTATATATGTATATATATATATATATATATATATATATGTGTGTGTGTGTGTGTGTGTGTGTGTGTGTGTGTGTGTGTGTGTATCTGTGTTTGTCCCCCCAACATCACTTGACAACTGATGCTGGTGTGTTTACGTCCCCGTAAATTAGCGGTTCGGCAAAAGAGACCGATAGAATAAGTACTAGGCTTACAAAGAATAAGTCCTGGGGTCGATTTTCTCGACTAAAGGCGGTGCTCCGGCATGGCCACAGTCAAATGACTGAAACAAGTAAAAGAGTAAAAGAAAGCCTGCTAACATCATGGGCACTGTCCCGTCATCCTCCTCCACCCACACCCACCACACTAACTCGTCATAAAAAATGAGAAAAATACGATAAAATGAAACGGAGTTGACGTAATTTAACTGATTTAATCTAAGTAAAGAATATGAAATTCATGATTATTGGATGGTTTCCGTCAGGTCAACGACCTGAAGCCGTAGCAAAGACTAATATCTTTACATGCATCGATATCTTTGTCGTCATCATCATCATTATTATCATCATCGTGACCACCACTATCGCCACCACATCACCGCGGTCGTAGTCGTAATACAAAGCAACGACGGCAGTTGTTGTTGTTGTAGTGGGCACTCCGTCGCTTACGACGACGAGTGTTACCAGTTGACCCGTCAACGGAACAGCCGGATCTTTCTGATTTGGCGGAAAACCATTTGTTTTCTAACGAAACACTTTCAAATTTGGGACACTGGTAGAATGTGTCATCTAAACCATCTTTTACTCTTAGTGTTACTCTTTTACTTGTTTCAGTCATTTTACTGTGGCCATGCTGGAGCACCACCTTTTTAGTCGAGCAAATCGACCTCAAGACTTATTTTTTGTAAGCCCAGTACTTATTCTATCGGTCTCTTTTGCCAAACCGCTAAGTTACAGGGACATAAACACACCAGCATCGGTTGTCAAGCGATGTTGGGGGGACAAACACAGACACACACATACATACATACATATATATATACATATATACGACGGGCTTCTTTCAATTTCCGTCTACCAAATCCACTCACAAGGCTTTGGCTGGCCCGAGGCTATAGTAGAAGACACTTGCCCAAGATGCCACGCAGTGGGACTGAACCCGGGACCATGTGGTTGGTAAGCAAGCCACTTACCACATAGCCACTCCTACGCCTATAGTGTTGTTGAGAAAAGTTTATATGACAGGACGATTTCAGACCATTAGTACAAGGCGTTGGATAGGGCCAGTGTTATGTAATCGACTGGTTCGATTTGGGACATGGAAGGTCGTTATTTTATCGATGCTGGAAAGATGACAGATCAGATATGTGGCTTAGACAGGTTTACATTTATTAAAAAATGTTGGCCAAGGTTTGAAGATCATACGAAAGTGGTTGAAATGCGATAACGCATTAAGACTGAAATATACGTCTTCTTGCTAATAGCTGGCTGTAATTATGATTATAATAGAAACCAGCTGTCATAATTGCAGTGTTTTTTTATATATACACTGGCATTTGTTAGATTGTATTTATCCATAAATAGTAGAACATGAACAGCCTAAATACCTGTCGTCCATATGCTTTTTTTCTCTCACAAATTATAGAGGAAGATCAGAGTCGGTTTTAAGTGACTTATTACCAGTTGTACTGCGATCTATAATATTTAACAGTGGAATTAAATAAGCAGAAAATGAGCCTTAATGATTGGTTATCTTCTGCTCCATCGACCAGGACAGTGGTTGCCAAACTGAAAAGCACGCATCTCCTCATAATAATAACACCGTGTAGCAAATGCGTTATTATTATTATTATTATTATTATTATTATTATTATTATTATTATTATTATTATTATCATTATTATTATTATTATTATTGAGTGAGAGAGAGCAGTGCATGCCATCAAAGTGACACTGGGGTAAAATGTACGAAGCCCATTATACCCGTCTGATAAAGGTACACCAGGTACATGCATCACAACCATATGTGCACGACATGGTTATCTCATATCAAGATAAACAGCTCACGACCTCGCAGGTGGGGCCTAGTTAGAATTTTCTTCAGGTCGAGTAGCCCATCCCGCTCAAAGGGTCCCTGAATAAGGTTTGTTTAAGGATGTTGAGCAAAACACCCATGTTTCCTAAGGTGAATTATTCAAACCCCAAAGAATTCCTCTCAACACATGGCTATGATGCTCCCCAACTATTTCTGCTCATGATCAGAGATGCACATATCGTCAGCCGCCAAGGGATATGCTCAACTGGTTAAGGTCAAACAGCTAACAAGCAAATCTGTGGTATTGAGCAGAATATTTGCTGTAGCCCATCTTTTTATACCAAGACAAAACAATGTACATGATATGACTTCCAATCAGTTAAGATCAGAAGCCATGAGAGTCACTGCCTGGTACTGCATCCGGGCATTACTCTTACAGCACCTAGGTTTCCCTACTCAGTAGGCTCGACGCTGCTTAACTTCGGTGATCGGACGAGAACCGGTGCTCTCAACATGATATGGCCGTAAGCTTATTATTATTATTATTATTATTATTACTATGATTACTTTGTCTTTGGTCAGTAAGTGCTATTTCCTATTTGCTTCTATCTAGAAATCAATGGAAATGACTACAATTTCCTTAAAAATTTAAGCTTTTGTGACCTAGACGTCAATGTTTTCAAACTGACTTGTTTTCCATTACATTTCAGACTGATTCAGCGCTGAGTTGCTGAAGCAGAAATATTGTTATAGCAAATATTCTGCTCAATAACACAGGTTAGCTTGTCAGTTGTTTGACCTTAATCACTTGCGCATGTCTCTTAATGGCTGCAATATGTGCATCTCTAATGATGAGCAGGTGTAGTGAGGGAGCATTATAGTATAATGTTGAGAGGGATTCTTTCGGATTTGAATAAATATCGTAACAAAAGCAAAGTCTGAAGGAAATATTAGCCACTTTTCATACTTTGTGGAGGGTAAGCAAACAGGAACTAACAGTTGCTACCCCAGGACAAAAATCGTGTTACACAGTATAATTAATGAGTTTTTATCCCCTACTTCCAGCTTTATTAATAACATGACACAGCTGAGTTTGTGTGCATATCAAGCTTCTTTCTTCTTCGCCATGGATACGTTTTTAAAACGTTTAAAACCATCATTTGTTCGTTCTCCTTTGCAATCCTCGCAGGTCCTTCCGAGGGACTTGGTTGGTCACGCCTGTAAGGTAGACTTGTGTTTCTTAACTCCTCTGGTCATGTTTTGGCTTTGTGAGGGCTGACCTGGGACTATACACAATAACAACAGCAACAGCTGGTACAATAACCACAACAACAATAACAACCACTACAACATCATCATCACAATCATCAACGATAAACGTAACAACAACGACGACGACGACAGAAACTGCAACAACAACAACAACAACAACAACAACACCAGTAACAGCGACAGCAGCAACAGCAACCTTTACAAAGAAGGTTTACATTAACACACGGATTAACACAGTTTCTCAATTCAATTTTGCAATTTACTCGGATCTGTTGGAATCACGTGATGTGTGTGTGTGTGTGCATACGTATGTGCGTTTGTGTGTGTGTTGTTTTGAGAGGCGAAGAGATGGTGGTGGTGGTGGTGAGGAAGTTTTGTTTGTAAATCCGATATGGTTAATCCGTTAATCCTGTTGTTATGTCATCTGTTTAATCTCATTACATTTGGGTTCACAAAATCGTTAGATAACATGAAACAAGCAGACTGCCGCAGCACTAAATTGCCTTCAAGTATTTGATTTACCTCCCTTCGTCCTGTTTCCAGTTTCAGATCCCATCATGGATGATTTTTGTCTTTCAAGCCTTTCTCTAATAAATTAATCAAATCATTCATTGTAATGAATTCACTAAAGATCGATTCAATCGATTGTATATTCTACTTGCTAATTTTAACAAATTCGGCCAAAATATCTTGCGATAGTATAGATGTAATCTACACCCTGTTATCAAATCCTGCCAAGTTTGACTAACTTACGTTCTACCAGAGTCGATTAAATAAGTACCAGTAAACTACTGGGGTAGTTATCATCGACTGTAACCATTTCCTCAACAAAAGTCTTCGGTAATTTTTCAGATTAACACCCGCACGATCTTCACTAGGGTGTTAGTGTTAGGGGTTGAGGGTCAGGGTTAGTACTTTAGGGTTAGTTTTAGCGTTAGGTTTAGGGTTTGGGTTTTAGGGTTAGTTTCAGGGTTAAGGTTAGGGTTAGGGTTAGGGTTTAGGGTTACGGTTAGGGCTTTAGGGTTTGGGTTAGGGAATTCCGTCCTTAACTGTAACCGTAACCCTAAACACTTACCCTAGCCTTAACCCTAACCCTAACCCTAAAACCCTAACCCTGACCCTAAAATCCTAACCCTAACACCCTAGTGAAGATCGTGTGGGTGTTAATCTGAAAAATTACCAAGTGACTTATAGTCACAAGACCTTTATTATTTATTGATGAGACATAACCAATCCATATTTGGTCTTACGTTTTATCGAAAGAAATCAATAATTATCTCGTGTAATTGCAAGTGATGTTAATTCAGCAGGTTTTCGACTTCTGACTAAAGAAGCTAATCCATTATTTTACACGCTATTATTTATAGCTTTATCTACTTCGAGTCTTGTATGACCTTTTCAGGACAGACATGGACATATCACTTCCGGGTCATTTTTTATCAAAGGACAGCATATTTTTTTTTTTAGTGGAATAGTGGAATAGTGGAAATTTTTTTAGTGGAATAGTGGAAATTTTTTTAGTGGAATAGTGGAAATTTTTTTAGTGGAATAGTGGAAGAACGTCGTGATGATGGAGGGAGACTTTACGTAGACGTTTGAGTTGCTAGAAATAGAAGGAAAATACCATCCCCTTTCAAATCACTTAAAAAAGGAAAATAAAGGATGGATGGTCCAAGGTATAATATGTTTGAATAAAAGGTGGAATGTCACTGTTGCAACGCTTGTCATCGCAGGTTTGTTCTCGTAGAGCTGGCCTGTGTCCAACCAAAAAACAACAACGTCGACTACAATAGCAGCAGCGCCATCATCATCATCATCATCATCATCATCATCATCAACAACGACGGCGACAACAACAGTAATAGTAATGACTACAGCATAAAACGAAAACAACCAAACACACACACACACACACACACACACACACACACACACACACACACACACACACACACACACACACACACACAAAGCAACAGCTATTCGATAATCTATCCATGTTTTTCATAACAACACAACAAACAGAAAACAGACATTCAATTCCGATAGATAATGGTTGCAAGAAAGAACTGGCTCGAAACTAAACAAAAATGTTTGCACGTGAAAACAAAGGAAATTCCTCATTTATTCCGACAGAGCCAACAATTCAATACCTTTCCCACTACTACCACTACTGCTGCTGCTGCTGAAGACTCGAATAAAAACGAATTGAGTTATTGTGTCTGTATGTGTTTATAAACACATTTATGTACAGAATGAAAAAAAAACACAAATAAAATGAGCAAAATAAGAATAGTTTAAATGAGTCAATGCCCTTGATTAAAGAAAAGAGTTTCATGGCACTGCGGTCTTCAGGCTTGTACCGCGTGAAGATTGCGGTGGCATGAAAACCGAGTCAGTTGGACTCAAAGTAGATAAAGCCGTAAATAATAGCTCAAAGAGCTGGTAAATTTTCAGATAAACACCTGCACGATTTTCACTAGGGTGTTAGGGTTAGGGTTTTAGGGTTAGTTTTAAGGTTAGGTTAGGGTTTAGGGTTAGGTTAGGGTTTAGGGTTACGGTTACGGTTAGGGTTTTAGGGTAAGGGTTAGGGAATTCCGTCCCTAACCCTAACCCTAACCCTAACCATAATCCTAACCCTAACCCTAAAACCCTAGTGAAAATCGTGCGGGTGTTAATCTGAAAATTTACCAAAAAGCTATCATTTATAGCTTTACCTACTTCGAGTCCAATCGTTAGAAACGAATTATTACACACACACACACACACCTACGCACCCACAAACACACATTATTGACTATAAAAGCTAGTAATACAAAATGCATTCAAGCATTGCTATATGTGTGCGTGTTTGTGTGAGTGTATGTATACATACACACTCATCATACGTAGATAATATTTACGCACACTCACTTCCACGCTCATTCACACATATTGTCCATGCTTCAATACGTTCTCTATTACTAGATTTTATAGCCAACAATATCCGAAATGAATCGTGTTGCTATGTTCCTAAATCTGTGAATGTATTTCTTTGTTACTTGTGCATTTCAATTTTCGTGTAAACGGTTTCATTTTCCCCCTTACAATCTACGAAGCTAAAGCCCTTGAAATAAAACAAAATATAAACGCATGAAAAAGTAACTTTCTATGCCAAAAAATAAGAAAACTGAGCATTTATTATTATCACTAATTATATAAACATTTTGTTAATTATATCATTGATAAACATTTTGGCTTTCCGAGCTTCAGTAGTTTTTAACAATCAAACAAGCAAGCAAGCGAACGGACAGACAAAGTCGGTGGTTGTTGCTGCTGTTGAGATTAGTGCTGCTGTAGCTGAAGCAGATGTGCTGCTGCTGCTGCTGCTGTTATTGTGATGGTTTTGTCCAGCGTCAATTGTGATCGAGAAAAGAAACCTATGTTTATAGACATCCCGAATGTGACAATACCGTCCTTTTAGAAATATTTAAAAATGAATATCTAAGTCATCACTTCCTGATATGTTTTGAGTGACATTTGACAGCTATTTTTAGCAGGTCAAGCAACCAAACATAGACATTCGCTTTGGTTCGCAATTTTAATGGTGGTTGAAAATATTAAAGATGGGTATACAATATGTTAGGAAGGAAAGAAATAGCACTGGATGCCATGGCGGGATTTTGTTTAAGACAAAAGCCTGAGCCGCAAGAGCTGAACTCAAGAGACGGGAAAGAAAGCAGCGCCTTTTCCTTCCCAAACCAGCCCCTTCTATCCCTTGTCCACAATGTCCCTGTATGTTTCAGACAACCGTTGGATTGCGGAGCCATCTGCGGTTCCAACACCCAGGAAAATGAACTGGATTGCAAGCTCGGAAACACGAGACGCTGCCAACAACAATATGTTAGACAGGCGATAATTATGGCGGCTACCTGTAACAATATTTTGGACGAACGATAATTATGGCCAAGGTATAGGGTAATTGCTTGTATTTCAGAGCATATTGATATAAAGATAAGAAAAATCAAACAAGAAAATCGCCAGATAAAACAAATGCTTTCTGAATTCAATAAATCGTTTGCAGGTGTGATCAGTGATGGAGGAAAATTTCGGAAGATGAATGTAAATCAGATCGGAGTATAGGACGACCAAACTATGGAACAAGCCTTATGAATATGTGTGAATGTGGAGTAAGAGTGTGAATGTGTGAAGAGCAGGGTTGGTGGGTTTACAGTATAGACATTCTTTTGTTTGCCTGTTTGTTCCAACTGTTTAACGTCGCCAAAAGTGCTCATAGAAATGGCTTTATGTCATTCTATGGATAACACTCTGATCTATATAATAATTTCCATCTTTTAATAATAAGGGTAGAAATTGATATTAATCAATTAGAACCAGTGGTCTGAAACCATTGGTACGTAGGTTAATCGTTTTTTTTATTTCGGATATTTTCATTTGTCTTGCCCTTTTACAGCCTGGTGTCTCGCTGTAATTTTTTTCTTGAGAACATATTCTTCGTTGTTAGGTGATTCGGCATCTATTTCTAGCATATAGGAGTCCACTTTGCTGGTCATTCCTCTTAATTTTGTATGTAATAATTTCCATCTATATTTTGACTTTATTTTGATGTTCTTTTATATCTTTTGTTACGATTAATTGACTTAAATGTTATATTATATATCAAACGATGGCTTTAAGTATTCGGTCAAGTGTTATTGATACGTCAGAAATGTGATAGAAATATATCCTGCATTGCAGGTTTATTTCATAAGATGATCGTGTTTACAAATCAAGATATCTGAGAAAGGAAACGAACTATGATAATATTATCATATATTTCTATATAGTTGATGCACCACATTACATTGCATCAGATACGAAATAAAAAATAATTCATCTACAGAATTCATCTCCTTTCCTCATTTAAATATTATTATTATTGAGTGAAAGAGTAATGCATGCCATCACAGTGACACTGGGGTAAAATATACAAAGCCTAGTATATCTATCATGGCTACTCGTCTGATAAGGGTACAGCAGGCACATGCATCACAACCATATGTACGCGACATGGTGATTTCATATCAAGATAAACATGACTTGCAGGTAGGGCCCAGTTAGAATTTTCTTCAGGTCGAGTAGCCCATCCCGCTGAAAAGGTCCCTGAATAAGGGTTATTTAAGGATGTTGAACGAAACACTCATGCTTCCAAAGGTGAATTATCCAAACCCCAAAGAATTCCTCTTAACACATGACTCTGATTCTCCCCCACTACTTCTGCTCGTGGTCAGAGATGCACTTATTGTCAGCCACCAAGGGGCATACTCAACTAGTTAAGGTCAAACAACTGACAGGCAAATCTGTGGTATTGAGCAGAATGTTTGCTGTAGCCCATCTTTTTATTATTATTGTTCAGTAGTTTTATTTTTATAACGTGCTTTCACTTCACTACCGAGCGCAGCTCTGTGTGCCTTGGGTATGTACTGTGGTTTGCTGTGATGCTCTTATAGTTACTGTATTGAAAGTGTTTTGCGTAGGATGTGTGCAGTGCCCAGTAGTGATTTTTCTTCCATATTTTATATGTATGTGTTGTTGCGTTTTCGTTCTTTGGGTAGAGCACTGCTGTGAAATAAGCGTGTAGGATCGAAATGTATTCCTCACGTGTCCATTTATGCCGTTTTGGTTATGTTTGCGGGACATGAGGAACAACGTCCGGCCCTTTATTTTGACGGTCATCGTTTTCGTAGGGTACCGGTCTGTTCATTTCTGTTGTCAGATTGTTTTGCACGTGTACCTCTTCGTACTTTTTGCGTAACAAGCTTACAGTACGCACTTCCCGGTTGTTATTCTTGGGTGGAATAATGCCGGTATTATTTAATCTGTTTGTAATTTTTTTGTACATGGTGCTTGGAGCCGGTGATGGTCTGGTGTTGATGTATCAAGCGTGTTTACACGTGCTGTGCGAGTAGTGGAGATATCCAGTTAAAATACATCATTATATTTGGAAAAATAGAAATAAATTTCAATGTGTATTACTTACTCGGATATAGCCCAACCCTTTGTCAGCTATTTTTGGCTCCATGCGATGTCTTTATTTCCGATGTTTTTGGATAAATTTCGGAGCAGTGATTTATCGTTCTCACATGTTAAACGTCCCCGGTATAATCCTGTTAAACCTTATTATTATTATAAGGGATCCTCAAAACGAAAACCTCACCGGAAAATTTGTAGCAGAGTAGAGACTCTTCTGAAGGCACCCAGGTCCCAGGTGGTGGTGTTGAACCAGGTGATAGGTTAACACTACGCTTCACGGTGGTCATAGCGGGATTTGAACTCAGAACGCAAACATCTGGATCAAATACTGCAAGGCATCTGGTCCTTGCAGATTCACCAATCTATTGCCTTGGATTGATACATTTTTATCGATCCTGGAAAGGCGAAAAGCAAAATTTACCATCCCATTTCCACAAAAACCACACGAAACGAAACAGAACATATAAAGCGCTACCCTTCAAAAACTGCCTCCTAAGATGGACTCGTCCTCTTTAGCCCGAGGTGGACCACCCATCGTCCCCTTTAACCTGAGGTGGCCCACCTTTCATTCGCTTTAGCTGAGAATGGATCACCCCACGTCCCCTTTAGCGCAAGGTGGACCACCCCTCGTTCCCTTTAGCCCGAGATGGACCGCCCCTCATCTCCTTTAGCCCATTTGAACCATTTCAACCACCCCTCGTCACCTTTAGCTCGAAATTGATCACCTTTCGTTTCCTTTAATCAGAATGGATTGCCCCTCGTCCCCTTTAGCGCAAGGTGGACTACGCCCCGTCCCGTTTAGCCCGAGATGGATCCCATTTCGTCCTTTTTAGCCCGAGATGGACCACTCCTCGCCCCCTTTAACTCGAAAAGGATCACCCCCCCCCCTCGTCTCCTTTAGTCCAAGATAAACCACCCCTCGCTCCTTTAACCCGAAATGGATCAATTCTTGACTCCTTTAGCCCGAGATGAACCACCTTTCGTTCCCTCTAGTTCGAAATGAACCGCCCCACGTTCCCTTTAGCCCAAAGTGTACCACCCCTCGTCCTCTTTCGCCCGAAATGGACTAATCCTCGTCCCCTTTAATCCGAGATGGACCATCCCTCATCCCCTTTAGCTATTTAAGTGTATCGAGTAGCAAGTTTTGTCTCTTGTTCACGTGTCTCCCTCTATATTTATTTCAGAAATCAGTATCAATGTCGTGATCGATAGAATAAATACCAGTCATGTACTGGATCGATATAATCAATCTCCAGTCCTTCGAATTATACTTGAAATCATATATATTAATGAAACAATATCGATTTACCGTGGTGGGTTTGTGGAAGGGTGAAAGCATGGGAGGACAGAAAGGGGGAAGGGGAGGCAGGAGAAAAGGAAGGAAACATTTGGGTGATTTGATTGGCTGGTTGGTTGGTCAGTTGGTCGGTCGGCTGGCTGGTCAGTTAGGTGGTTGCCTGGTTGGATGGTTGGTTGGTTGGATAGCAGGGTGGCTGTTGGCTGGTTGGCTGGTTCATGTCTACCCGGTTTACCTATTTATAACGCTATCTTGAGTCGTTACTTCTGCAGTCAGCCACGCACTTCTTATCTCACCAACTTTGCTGCCGTTCTCTACTCGCACACACACACACACACACACACCCACCAACACACATGCACACGCACACACACATTCATTCACACTTACACACATATACATACATACATTCATACTTCTACATTCTCAACCATTAACATTTAGCAGACCTCCCACTTCACCCCTCAATAGCCACCTTCCACACAGTTTACTCCTCCCACTGCTTATTACAAAGCTGTCTAGAGTTACATACATGCGTGTATGTGTATGTATATATATTTATATACACACATACATACACAAACTCAAATGCACACATAAACATACATACATACATACATACGCACAACACAACAGAAGGCTATTGTCAAGCAAAAACATCAAATATTGGGTTGTCCGGAAAGTTCGTGCCTATCTTTAAAGGAAAGAAAAAGGTCAATAAAAACTTGCCATTACATTTTTAATCAACCAAATATGAACCATTTTGTTGCACAATGCGTCTCCATCTTTCCTTCAACTTGAAAATACCCTCTTCCCAGAATTGAGGTGGTTTCATGGCAAATAAATCGAAAGGTAAGCTACTATAAATCGGCACGAACTTTCCGGACAACCTAATACTAATATAACCATCACCGCCGCCACCACTACCAGCACCACCATCGTCGTCGTCGCCACCACCACCACCACTACCACCGCCACATACACCACTACCACCACCGCCATCACTAGTTACACCATTATTGCCATCATCAGAAAGAACCGCTTTTGTATCTGATCGGCGTGCTAGAAATAGCAGTGAAACTTACCTCAAGACGTTCGTTTCTGTCTTGAAAAGGAAGGATAATATTAGATATGATACGAAGGAATCTGAAGTCGCTTGATCTGAACGTCCTGAGATGGGAGATGGTTGCAAATGATCGCCCACACTGGAGACAAATACTGCGAAAGGGGATGGACGCGAGCGGATGAAAAACAGGAACTCGCCACCAAAGAAAAGGGCACCCGGAAAAACCAGTGGCACCGACAGAGAACTCCTTCAAATGCAGTCGCTGTATGCGTGACTGCCACTCCCATATGGGCCTATAAAGCCACATCAGGCACTGCACCACCATCAGCAGACGAAACAAACAACACTCGTGTAAAAACAATCACGACACTCACCAGTTATTTCCCCTCCTGGGCCAGCGATCTTTCACCAACAAACCACAATAAACATCAAAGATCACAAAACAGGCCACGACGCACCCCACCAGGGTTTAGACAGACAGTAACCATTTAGTATTTTCGCAACAAACCAAAAAATATTAGAAGTAAAAGATAATTGGGTCACGCAAGGGGCACGTAGGGGGTCAGCCGAGGTTTTGTCGGTGGCGCACGTGATTGTGACTTCATGTTTGTTAAAGCTGTGTAAAGATGATGGCGACGACGACGATAATGATGATGGTGATGATGACGACGATGATGGTGATGGTGATGATGATGATGACGGCGATAATAATGGGGATGATGATGACGACGACGACGACAACAACGGTGATGATGACGATTGTGATGATGATGATGATGGTGATGACGATGGTGATGATGATGATGATGATGATGATGACGACGACGATGATGATAATGATATGATGACGATGATGACGAAGAGGATGGAGATTTTGATGGCTATCACGACGACGACGACGACGGCGATGATGACGATGATGATGATGATGATGATGATGACGATGACGATGATGATAATACCTTGGCAACAGCTTGGATACGATCAGTTGCTAAGGTTTGGTTTCTTTAAATATATTCTGTTTCAAACTGAAGTTGGGGATTATCGATTCCGCTTCTTAATGTGATCTAATCACGCTCAGTCACGCATTTACACACACATGTGCAAACACACACACACACACACATATAAGTGTGTGAATCTGTGTGTATTTACATTGCGGATACACACAAATATATATGAATATGTATGTATATCTACCTACTTTTCTCCCCACCTCGCTACCTACCTGCCTGCCTACATACCTACTTACCTTCATACATTTACACACACACACACACACACGTATATGAATCATGTAACTATTGAAGTAAAGAAGTACCAAGTCAGTGCCCAAGTAATTTCTTTTAATGTATATGTGTATATGTATGTATATATATATATATATATATATATATATATATATTCATTCGTACATCTATCTATCTATCTATCTATCTATCTATCTATATATATATATATATATATATATATATATATATATATGTATATATATACATAAATAGTTCAAAATGATAAAAAAGCAAAAAAAAAAAAAAAAAGCGTGCGACAACAACAGACGAGATGTATTATTTTGACGCCCAAGAAAAATAGAAGAGTCTTCGACGTTTCAAGCCTACGTTCTTCTAACGAAAGGAATAAAGAGAGAAGATAGATGGAGAGTGGGGGAAAATAGGCCCAGAAAAGAAAATAGGCCCAGAAAAGAAAATAGTGTATAGATAGATAGATAGATGATGGATGGATGGATGGATGGATGGATGGATATAGAGTGAAAGTGAAGGAGAGAGAGAGAGATAAAGAGAAAGAGAAAGAGAGAGAGAGAGAGAGAGAGAGAGAGAGAGAGAGAGAGAGAGAGAGAGAGAGAGAGATTCTGGATGTAGCATTAAAAGTTTTTATATTTTACACGGCCGATGGTGTGGCGCAAGTGAAGTTAGTGAAGTGGTAACGATGTCTTTAAGGAACTAATTTTGTAATGGTTTGTTCAGTCCGCTTCATGGTTTGAATTGGTGCACTCGGCGTTTAAGAATTCTCTGGAAGCGTTTATTAAGAAGGCTGAATCTGTACACACACACACACACACACACACACACACAGATATACACATGCACACAAATACACACCCATGCACGCACACACATACAAACATGCGTACATGCATACACATTTATGTGTGTGTCTTATTCTCTTTTTTATTATTCAATAGTATTCTTTTTAGGACGTGGGTCCCAGCTTCTAACAAAGAAACGAAAACTCTATCACTAGAATTTGTACAACCACTACAATAATAATTGTAAAACCTAACAAAATTGAAACCTAAAAAAATGTCTTGCAAATTTTTTACTATAGGCGTCGGAGTGGCTGTGTGGTAAGAAGCATGATTACCAACCACATGGTTCCGGGTTCAGTCCCATTGCGTGGCACCTTGGGCAAGTGTCTTCTACTATAGCCTCAGACTGACCAAAGCCTTGTGAGTGGATTTAGTAGACAGAAACTGAAAGAAGCCCGTCGTGTATATGTATATGTGTGTTTGTGTGTCTGTCTCACCAACAGCGCTTGACAACCGATGGTGGTGTGTTTACGTCCCCGTAACTTAGTGGTTCGGCAAAAGAGACCGATAGAATAAGTACTAAGCTTACAAAGAATAAGTCCTGGGGTCGATTTGCTCGACTAAAGGCGGTGCTCCAGCATGGCCGCAGTCAAATGACTGAAACAAGTAAAAGAGAGTAAAAGAGATTCAACTTACAGATTTTATCTGCTAAATTCATGTTTGTCAATGTTTTTCATTGCTTCAAAATCCTAGCTTCCTTCATCAAATTGTCACACAGATATTTACTCATATAGCTAAGTGTACCTATGATTATTGGTATAAATATAAATTGATAATCAGGGTAGAAGAACTACAAATTTCGAAGCAGTTGTCCATGGATATTATCCTTTTCACTCATTTTGGAGAAATGATCACATCTGCCGAGCAACTTAACTTCGCTGACAGTAAAGTTTGCAATTGGTAGATGTGTTTTACCAATATTCATTCGTTGATATGTATGCATGCATTCCGTAGCAGTGAGGTACGTTTATATGTATCTCAGGGCAGGAAAGTCTTTTCACCAGATAGTCTTGTGTGTATGCATGTATCTATGTATGTATAGTGATGTTAATAAGTGTCGAGGATTTTCGAGAAGGCCGAGGGAGATTACTGTCGTTAGATCCCATTTTCGTTTTCTTTCTTGCTTGACCGCCAGGGGTCACTACATAACTCCCTCCTCAGACGAGAAGTCGATAAACAAAATCATTGTAGTGATGCAGGGCATGTACGAAGCAAAACGAGGTAGCGGAAAAATGTGCTTGTAAAACAATCATGATGGGTACTGAATATAATTGCAGAGTTTGATGCAGCAAACCTTTAGCCACGCAGTTATGCACACCAAACTAAATGCAAAACATGGCAATATGAAAAATACAATGTGAAACGTGCATGGGAAAAATGTTTTTGAATAAACGTTCTTTTGTAAAAGAAATAGCAAACAGTTTGTTTTGTAACACAACGTTAAGTATAAATAGTTCTGGATAATTTTTGTGGCCAATGTACTGTTCTGTCACTTCTTGTGATATAAGGTTTAGAGGTATGTTGTGTCTGCGGTGCATGTGACGGTGTTGGTGTAGAAATGAATGTGCGTGGTATGTCAGGTTCTGGAATGCGATTTTCTGAGAAAGCTTTTTCTTTATTCTGTCGATGGATATTGTTTCTGTTCGACCATTAACGTCGACTATGAAGTTTTTTGGTGAGTGCGACAGTACACGATAAGGGTCCAGAATAAAGTGATGTAAGAGGTCCTTTAACGGAGTCGTTCCGAATAAAAACATGTGTCCATTAAGAGATGTATGATGGGACAGCAGAAGAAATGGATTGGTTCCGCGGAGACATTGGTGGACGATTGGAGAAGTAAGAACGAAGTCCGTTGCCGTATGATGTCGTATCAGAATCTGATGAATCAACTGGTGTGAACATTTGATCGGGAAACATCAAGGTAGTGCAGTAAAGAAGTTCGGCTGAGGAGAAACCTAAATCTGTCTTAACAGCGGAACGGCAACCGAGAAGAACAATTGGTAGGAATTTGGTCCAACGTTGCGGATCAGGAGTAGCGCGTAGTGCAGCTTTTAACTGTCTGTGTAATCGTTCTATCATTCCATTGGAAGCTGCGTGATAACTTGTTGTATGAATTCGATGAGTGTAGTATGGCGTCGATTTACCACGTGCTGTGGGTTGTGTATTCAAAAATCGGGTTCACTATTTTGTAGCGGCTATCGTGTTCTGACGTCGGGGTTACCATTTTATAGTGAATATCAGCAAGTGACATCCTATATTTTTTTATAAATGCATGCAAGAAACAGGGGTCACCATCTTGTACGTAAACAAGAGAATAAGAATTTGTAAAACGTTCGTAATAAGTCGTAACATTTATTACTGGACGTAATGCGTTAATATATAAGGTTAATAGAAAAAAAAGCTTGTAACATCACATGAACATATTTTGCAACCAAATGTCTCTAAGCAAATAAGGCGAACATCCGCGCATGCGAGTGGTGTGACTCAATGCACGTCTAGAAACCGACAGGCAAGAGTGACGCGAAATTAGAACGTGTTCCTTTATGAACCGGAAGTCCCTGACTTCACGTCATCTGGAAGTTAATTGGAAGCTTCTAGAATGTGCGAGAATTTTCGAGAAGGTCGAAGGAGATTACTCTCGTTACATCCCTTTATCGTTTTGCTTTCCTTTTTGACCGACAGGGGTCTCTACATATGTGTGTATGTATGTATGTATGTATGTATGTATGTATGTATGTATGTATGTATGCATGCATGCATGTTTTAAGTTAAGAGAGTTTCTGATGTTTGTAAATATGTGGTTGTCGAGATGTGTTGGGTAAGCTGTCGATGTACACACTGAAGTGTGCGCATTTATTTACCTAAAAAAATCTCAAATGGAAAATCTTTTGAATGTCTTACAAATTTTCACTTTGCCACTAATATAGTGGAATTCGCGAAGCCGCGTCAGTTTCTTTTGTTTTTTCTTCGAAAAATCTAGTATTTCTATGTTTTTGTGTAAATTTGTATGTATGTATGTATGTATGTTGTATCTAGCTATCTACATATATAGATATATGTATGTATATATATATATATATATATATATATATATATATATATATATATATATATATATATATATATATATATAAAGAGAGATAGAGAAAGCGAGAGAGATACGTACATACTATTTCTGTCTGTCTGTCTGTCTGTCTCTCTGTCTCTCTCTCTCTCTCTCTCTCTCTCTCTCTCTCTCTCTCTCTCTTATATATATATATATATATATATATATATATATATATATATATACATACATATATATATACATACACACACGCACGCACACACATATACATACATACATACATACATACATACATGCATGCATATGTATGCATGCATGTATCTATGTGTGTATATACACATATATATCTATACATGCACGCACACTTCTGTGCAGAATTAAATTATAGCTATTTATTCCCGCAATTTTCAATGAAGTTTGCTAACCAATGATAACAAAACCAATGTTGAGACGCTCTTTAATAAATCTCTCGTTAACAAAGACAAAATTCTACAAATTGGCTTCCAACTTATAAGAAATTAGTGAAATTGGAGCAAACTCTAGCAATTAATTGGTGGTGATAACAGATTGGCTACGACCTATATAATATATATGCATGTATAATTAATAAAAATTAAAAAAATTAAAAAACAGTAGCCAAACACCTGCAAGCGAATATGACTTGCTAACACGTACCAAACTTTCACTAATTGTTTCAGGTACCCGTGTACTTGCGAGCAGACATAGCTACCCTGTGTCGGCCCCCTCACCTTTGACTTTGCGCGCCGTATCGAGGTTGCAAGAGGCGATGGGATTTTCGACACAGTGGATGGGATCAATGCGTGCTCAGTGACACAACGTATGCATATTATTATTATTATTATTCAGGCGTTCCGCACGGCAGCGAGCTGGCAGAATCGTCAGTAAAACGCTTAGCGGCATTTCGCCCGTTTCTACGTTCTGAGTTCAATATCCGTCGAGGCTGACTTTGCCTTTCATCCTTTCGGGGTCGATAAATTAAGTACCAGTGAAGCATTGGGGATCGATGTAATCGACTAGTTCCCTCCCCCAAAATTTCAGGCCTTGTGCCTTTAGTAGAAAGGATTATGTAGGCGTTCTTTGATGTTCTGAGTACATCTGTTCATCGAGATAAACTTTACCTGTTCATCGTTCTGTGGTCAATAGTATAAAGTACCAGTAACATAATGGTTTCAAATTTTGTCATAAGGCCAGCAGGTGTGGAGAAGGGTCTAAGTAGATTGTATCGACCCCAGTGCTCAACTAGTACTTATTTTATCGACCTCGAAAAGATGAAGGGCAATGTCCACCTCGGCGGAATTTGGACTCGGAACGTAAAAACGGACGAAATGCCGCTAAACATTTTGTCCGGCGTGCTAACAATTCTTCCAGTTCCTCACCTTAATAATAATATTAGCTTTTAGTTTTGGCACAAGGCCAGCATTTTTGGTGAAGGGATAAGTCGATTCCATCAACCTCAGTGTTCAACTGGAATTTATTTTATCGACCCCGAAAGGGTGAAAGGCTAAGTCGACCGTGGCGGAATTTGAACTGAAAACATGAAGACGGATGAAATGCCGCTAAACATTTTGCTCGGCGTGCTAACGATTCTGAGCGCTCGCTCGCCGATTTCAGTACCAGTAATATAATGGTATAAAGAACAATGATATATAAAGTATCGACCTTTATCCCACCACAACCAGACTTCTATACAGATGTTTGGTCTTGTATCCATGTTAGAAATCCTCACGATGCTGCCTCATGGCAAGCATGGCCTAGGAGAACAAAATCTGCTTTGAATCTGTGCATCTGAAGGTCATGTACAAAATTTTGGTTAAGGTCACTTTAAGGACAGGCTGGGTTTTTATGTGCTGGTGAACTTGTTTAGCACTGGCATCGAGAAGGTGGTCAAGCAGTCGCAGTTCTTTACCAGTTGGTTATCACTGTCGGCGATACATCAACCATTACATTCTATTCAAGATTAGAGGTGGACTGATATTTATTTCAGTTTACCGTGAGTTCCGAGTTCAAACCTCACCGAAGTCAACTTCATCTTACATCCTTTGGGAGTCGATAAAACGAAATTCCAATCGAGGTTGTTGGATTGGTAAACTGATTAGGAAGGCGGGACAGTTACCTTGTGGTATTCGAAGTGTTTACGTTCTGAATTGTAGTGGTAGACTTGACCCTTCAGCACCACCTGGTCCTTCGACCCCTTTAATTGACTTCATTTTATCGCAAACATTCGAAGTTTGCCGTTGGTTGCAAACTTCCTCTCTGACCCAAATAGTTTCGGAGGCCTTAACCGAACTCTGACACTTCCTTGACTTAACGGCAAATAGATAAAATACAATAACAGACCTTACCGCTTTATCATAGACCAGTAGGTTCTCAACCAGGATTCACATGACCCATGATGGTCCATGTATGATTTTCGGGGGTCCACACAAGCAAAAGAGTGAAAGAAAAATCATCTGTAGTATTTTAAGAGTTCTCTTTTACTCTTTACTCTTTTACTTGTTTCAGTTATTTGACTGCGGCCATGCTGGAGCACCGCCTTTAGTCGAGAAAATCGACCCCAGGACTTATTCTTTGGAAGCCTAGTACTTATTCTATCTGCTTCTTTTTGCCGAACCGCTAAGTTACGGGGACGTAAACACACCACCATCGGTTGTCAAGCGATGTTGGAGGGACAGACACAGACACACAAACATATACACACACATACATATATGTATATACATATATACGACAGGCTTCTTTCAGTTTCCGTCTACCAAATCCACTCACAAGGCTTTGGTCGGCCCGAGGCTATAGTAGAAGACACTTGCCCAAGGTGCCATGTGGTTGGTAAACAAGCTACTTGCCACACAGCCACTTCTGCGCCTATTCGTGAAAAAAAATTGCTTTAGATGTATTTATTGCAAGAAACGACTAGGTTTCTTTCTCTAACGCTTTACACAGCTCAATATGTTTTCGGTTACTGAAACATGTTCTCTCAGTGAGTGCTGTCTGTGACAAACCCACACGAGTGAACAAGTGAAAAACAAAATAGGGATTTTAAAAGAAGTAGCTATATAACTACTTTTTAAACTTCGAATATCCACGGGGATCCACTAGAATGAAATATTGGTTTCTATTTTTGGAACATCGATCCCCAGTGATCAAGTGGTACTTATGTTATCGACCTCGAAAGGATGAAAAGCAAAGTCAACCTCGGCGGAATTTGAACCGAGAACTTGCGGATGGACAAAATTCTGCTAAGCATTTTGCCCGGCGTGCTTATGATTCTGCCAGCTCACCAACTTTAACCAGAATACAATATTAACCAAGTGGGTTCCCTAGGTAAGAAGTGGTTGAAAACCACTGTTCTGTGAGATACTTTCTCTGTTCCTATCAACGTTTTATTCCCTGGCAACATGGCTACAGCTACAGAATGTAGGTGTCCATGTTGTCTGTCGACTTTGTTTGTTTAAGAATTTCTTTCTGTTGTTATTAAACCATTATTGACACAGACAGAACAGATTAGCTCTATTTACCTACCTACTTTTACACCAACAGCAATACAATAAAACACCAAAGCGTTATATATATATATATATATATATATATATATATATATATATATATATGTATGTATGTATGTGTATATATATATGTATATATATATATATATATATATATATATATATATATATATATATATATATATATATATATATATATATATATATATATGTATGTATGTATGTGTATATATATATATATATATATATATATATATATATATAGATATATCCTGCATACATACATGTGTGCGTGTGTGTGTGTGTGTATGCGTTTGTATGTTTGAATAATCCAATTTACAACGGTGTTACAACGATTTCTGGTTGTTTAATGAATCCACTCCAACGTTTGTCTGTTTATTTGTTTATTCAGCTGTGAACCCGTCTCCAAACACCATTTGTGTCGTTGTTGTTGCATGCCGTAATTTATAGCATCGAACCAAGTGCGTTCTTTTTGTTTTTTTTATTTTAAATATTATCCTATCCTTGGATACTGATAGTCGTTGCTTGAACTGGGAACTGTGGTGACTAACATAAACGGCTCCCTATCAATTGTCAGACAGAACATCATCAACTCAGAGACACCATTCGCGTGAAAAGACAATAGTTAAGTTAGTGTTAGCGAGCGCGATTTCATTTGACTGTACCCTTAGAAGACGCAAAAGCTGGCAGTTAGACTATTATGTGTTTATAACTGAAAATATCGATGTTTCTGCCGCTTAACGAGCCACAAACATAAACAAATGTTGCTAACTTCCAGCGGGGTTGAGCCAAAATAAATTGTCCCCGCTAAAACGTACACGCAGGTTCAAACGGTTAATGCATGAAACTTTAAAAAAAATTTTAAGTTATTATGTAACAAGGATAAAAAAACAAAGCAATAATAATTTTAGTCAATGACTCATAATTTGAATTGCATTTTGGCGAATAAGGGAGGTAACTCTAGACATGTTTCGATCTTATTGTCATTATGGCTTCAATAACAAAAGAAATTATTTTTTACGGTTCTTTTTGTTCTGGGTTCAAATCTTGCTGCGGTCAACTTTGTCATTTATCCTTAAGGTTTCGGCAAAATGAAATAGCAGTTACGAATTAATGTGGGTGTACCTTTACATCGTCCCTCGATCTACCAAAGTATGTTATGCTTGAGAAAGAAATAGGATGATGATGATGATGATGATGATGATGATGATGATGATGATGATGATGATGATGATTAGGATGATTAGAATTCTTTACAAACAACAACAGTAGGAACAAACCAGTAGACTTAGCCTTCATGGGATGGGTACTTGGGTTAATAACAGTCCGAATAATTTTGGTATTTAGTCTTCATTCAAACAAGGGAGATAATACAGATTTATTAAACTGCCATGTGCGTTACGTAGGTAGAAATAATAAGAGAAAATATTTCCCCATATTAACATATAATTTCTAATTAACACAGGAATTATTATGCTAATTAACGTCTTAATTAATGTGTTTATAGAGATGTAATGTTCTCTTTAAACTGCATTTGTGAGTGCTTATTGAACATGGGTGCATACCCGTGTGGTTAAGAAGTTCGCATCGTAATTACGAGGTTCAATGTTCAATCTCTTAGCGCAGTACCTTGGGCAAGTATCTTGTTGTTGGTGTTTGACGTCATGGGTCGCCGTTTGTTACTTGTAGACAGAATGCTTGTATATCTTTTAATACTATTGGCTCCGACTGAGGAAAAGCAAGTCAATTGTTCTCATTAGTTCTAGAAATCGTTACACACATGCGCACTCACTAACCGGATGACAACAAAAGTCATCTAACAACAACGGCAACAGGTCCAATAATAATTATTTTTCATTCGCTACAAGGACGAGAAGAGATACAGTAAAATGCAAACAACGTTAAACAAGGGATTTACGAAGACTTGTGGATTGGATAGACAAGCAATACAAAAACGAGTGGGATGTGGTGAAAGACCTTATATAATAATGGGTTGGTATGTAATATACCATTAGGGTTTGAACTTTAGTGTCCTGTTTTATTTTAAGGATAATACATGTGGTATACACGCGCTCTTTCTTTCAATGAAAGAATTTGCTTAAAGTGTCTTCCAGGGCTATCTGCAACTTTTCCTGAGAAGCAAAACACTAATGGTCTTGGCAGAGCAAAGGTAAGTTACCTTCTGCGTTTGTGGTGATAGACTGGTGCCTGTCGTGTGAACTCAGAGTTGCCAAGTTTTAGCTCTTTCAACATAATGTTCCATATCCAAGTTTTTCTTGTTCCAAATAAACGTTTTGCTATTGACGCCATGTTTCCATTGAACAACGAACCGCGGCCATATTTACTGCATGTTTTGTTGTGATTGTTGTTGTTGTTGTTGCTGATGATGATGATGTTGTCAATGACTGATATGGTATTTTCTTTTGGATTTTTTTTTTCATTTTTTAGTTTTTGTGCGTTACTCTTTTACTTGTTTCATTCATTTGACTGCGGCCATGCTGGAGCACCGCCTTTAGTCGAGCTAATCGACACCAGGACTTATTCTTTGGAAGCCTAGTACTTATTCTATCGGTCTCTTTTTGCCGAACCGCTAAGTTACGGGGACGTAAACACACCAGCATCGGTTGCCAAGCGATGGTGGTGGTGGTGGTGGGGGGCAAACACAGACACACAAACACACATACATACATACATACATACATACATACATATATACGACGGGCTTCTTTCAGTTTCCGTCTACCAAATCCACTCACACGGCTTTGGTCGGCCCGAGGCTATAGTAGAAGACACTTTCCCAAGGTGCCACGCAGTGGGACTGAACCCGGAACCATGTGGTTGGTAAGCAAGCTACTTACCACATAGCCACTCCTGCGCCTTACATTTAAAAAAAATATTTTACAATTTGTTTTTGGCAGCAGTTTTGCTTTGTTCAGTGCTTCTTGTGTTGGGTGGGGTGTGGTTAAGAAAAACGAGAAGCTATTTTTTTTTTGCAGTTAGAGGGAAGAATAAAAATGGAATTTTATTTACTTATTTTTCTTTTTTTAAAAAAAATCGACCTTGTTGTCTAACTCGAGTACCGGTTAGTAATTCCGAAATGTTTAATAGGAGACTCCTGTTTGAAATAATCTCCAAAATGCCACAGCTGAGAATTCTCGGAGCTATAATAATAATAATAATAATAATAATAATAATAATAATAATAATAATAATAATAATGATAACGATAATAATAATGATGATGATGATGATGATGACGACGACGACGACGACGATGATGATGATGATGATGACAATGATGATAATTGCTGACATGAAAAGAAATAATCGAAGAAGAATGCATGTAGGGGTGTGTTTTTTGGATTGTTGCCAAATGTAAGTTAAACAAGAGAGCTTATCATGTTGCCTACATGGGAAGGGAGAGCTGATGTAATGATTACAAGGATAGTAGTGATGGTGAGGGGGGGGGCGGTGGTGGTAGTGATGGTCGGTGGTGACGGTAGTGTTGCTGGAGTTGGTGGTGATGGCGATAATGATGATGGTGGTTCGGAGGTTGTGGTAGCAGGGGAGCAGTAGCGGCGGCGTTGGTGGCGGCGTTTCCGGCGGCAGCGGCGGCGGCAGCGGCGGCGGCAGCGGCGGTAGTGGTGGTGGTGGTGGTGGTGGCGGCGGCGGTGGCGGCGGTAGTGGTGGTGGTAGTGGTGGTGGTGGTGGTGGTGGTGGTGGTGGTGGAAGTGGCGGTGGCGGCGGCAGCGGCGGTAGTGGTGGTGATAGTGGTGGTGGTGGTGGTGGTGGCGGCGGCGGTGGCGGCAGCAGCGGCGATAGTGGTGGTGATAGTGGTGGTGATAGTGGTGGTGGTGGTGATAGTGGTGGTGGTGGTGGTGGTGGTGGTGGTGGTGGTAGTGGCGGCGGTGGCGGTGGCAGCGGCGGTAGTGGTGGTGATAGTGGTGATGATAGTGGTGGTGGTGGTGGTGGTGGTGGTGGTGGCGGCGGCGGCGGCGGCGGCGGCGGTGGTGGTAGCAGCCCTGAGAGATGATGACGAAAGGAATTAATGAAGGCGATGACTAAGTTTTTTCTCCCCAAAACACTTCTTCAAATTTCTCGGCAATGGTATTTATTTTAACCGTCGCCACCTCCGCCGCTTGTTTCTGGTTTAAAGGGAAAAAAGAGGAAAAAAGAGAGCGAGAGAGAGAGAAAGAGAGAAGGAGGAAAAGATAGAGAGAGAAATGGGAAGAGAGAACGATTGTTGGAGTGGAGTGAGAGGGAAAACGTGAATCACAGTGATGTTTATGTATGTATGTATGTATGTATGTATGTATGGATGGATGGATGTATGCATGTATGAAGGTGTGTGTGCGTGTACATACGTATGTATGTACGTATGTATATAATATACATACAAACGTACACAAATACATACATCCATATATATATATATCACACACACACACATATATATATATATAGGCGCAGGAGTGGCTGTGTGGTAAGTAGCTTGCTTACCAACCACATGGTCCCGGGTTCAGTCCCACTGCGTGGCACCTTGGGCAAGTGTCTTCTACTATAGCCTCGGGCCGACCAAAGCCTTGTGAGTGGATTTGGTAGACGGAAACTGAAAGAAGCCCGTCGTATATATGTATATATATATATATGTATGTGTGCATTGCTTGACAACCGATGCTGGTGTGTTTGTGTCCCCGTCACTTAGCGGTTCGGCAAAAGAAACCGATAGAATAAGTACTAGACTTACAAAGAATAAGTCGCGGGGTCGATTTGCTCGACTAAAGGCGGTGCTCCAGCATGGCCGCAGTCAAATGACTGAAACAAGTAAAAGAGTAAAAAAAAAGAGTATATATATACATATATAAAACACACACACACATCGAGAGAAAGTGGAGGGGGAGGATCAAAGCCAGTGTAAACGGAATGTTTAAATATCTTATTTCAGTTGCAAGTACGATCCCAGTGTATCTGTATGTCGACGAGAAACACGTTGATGTGGGTTACAAGTTCACTTCTTTTTCTCCATTCTATTCACCGCAATCCATATCTTGACCTTGGAACAAAGGCACCGGATTCTACCACCTGCTTCAAGGTCACTAGCTGGACAGCTTCCTTCCATATTAGCATTTACGAATGGTTTAGGCGAGTGACCCAGAGTTCCAGGATCGAGTCTTCTCTTGTGATTCTACTCAGTGATATAAGAGAAAAAAAACTAAGGGAGAAAGCGTTTTATAACTTAGAGGGTGCTTCTCTTTCGGATTTATGATTTACTGACGATATATATATATATATATATATATATATATATATATATATAATACATTAGAAGTGAGCTTGAGTCTTGCTGGCTTGCTTGCAATGTTACCCAGTCAAACTGGCGCATATTGGGAAAATAATATGAATTAAGTTGCCCCTGACATGTGAATACGAACGGAATAAAACAAGTTTCGCGTAAAAGGGACAACTGGTTATTGAGATATTAGGAGTTTTCGGGGGGTATAAATACCCAAAACAGTACATAATGGGTATGTATTATATATATATATATGATGAGTTTCCACTCGACCTCCGATATGGCTTTGTCACGGAAAGTTCAGCTGGACAGCAAGTGACCAAAATAAGTTTAAACCACTCCATTGTTCTAGCAAGAATAGGCCATTATAAATACGAATTCCGTAGGAGACACGGGCAGTCAGCACCGTGATTGAGATGGTGAGGACTGTGAGCGAAGCGACACGCAAGAGTTAGCAGTTGTAGACCACAGAACAGATGAGTTAGAGAAACAACACAACAGAGGCGAATGGCGAATGCACACATATACACAAAATATGTCTGTGGTATCTCGTCCCATCAACATTCTCTTTCCTCCGTTTTTATTTCACCGACTCGAAGTAGTTGGCTACATTATGCAGAGGCATATTTGCTTCAAGTATCCAACAAAGTGAATGCAACTACATTCCTATTCTTTCTTTATTGTTTTCCATCGACACCGGTCCAACACGCCACGCATCATCTGCTACACCCGACATCTTACATTGATCCTTCGACACCACATTCCGCTTTACACAATTTATACAAACCGTACGACAATGCCTTCTTTGCAATCATAAGAAAACACACACACACACAATAATAATTGATGAAGGAAACGTAAGATAGATTTGGCACTAGTCTTTATTTAGTACGACGAGTGTTTCGACCCATCCTGCAACTATCCGTTACGGGTAGGTTTTCATACATCTAATAGTGTTGCATCAATCTGTGCAGCTTGTGTCACCTCAGGTACATGCATAAAGAAGGGAGATGTCCCGCTAGATATACTGAGATGTCCTAGGCATGTTGATATATATATATATATATATATATATATATATATATATATATATATATATATATATATGTATATTAGATGTACAGATTATACGTGAAGCAAGAGATGTGCTAGATGCACTCGATGTACAAGGTATATAAGATCTGGAGGATGCATGTGATATACAAAATAAATTATATATCTAAGATACACTGGATATAACGCGTAGATGTACGAAGGGGTGTTGAAAAGGTCCTGGCTTTGGGTAAAAGAAAATACAAGGAGGATCAGTTAATTATGATTTTATCCAACATATCTCTTTGTCAGATTCATACACTTATTGCAGCTGTCTTTTAGTCTTTCTAACCCCTGTTAAAGAACTCGGAAAGTTGGGCTTCCCGCCAGGTATTTCGCGACACCATTAAAACTAGGAAGT
>NC_142942.1:42016961-42074461 GCF_046866305.1 Octopus bimaculoides
TACACCGGAAACTTTGCAAAGAGTGTAGATACAATACTTCAGACAAGTGGTTCAATTATTTATCGGGAAATGCTGTAAATGAATTTGATAAACTCGAAATCTTATGTGATTTTAACATCGAAACCCAAACGGAACACTTGAAAACCTGATACCAGCTATCATTATACATGGCATGAAAAAGTGAATGCCACATAACAGACACTGCGATTCTTGGAGACAAAAGCATTGTAGACAAAGAAGTAGAAAAGATTTTGAAATATACTGAACTAAAAGTAGAGATATGAATGTGGGAATGGTTTGCAGGGGAAAATTAGAGTTGTATAAGTTAACGTAGAAGTCGTGGTTTCACTCCTCCAAAAATATCATACTAACTGGAACAGTTAAACATCAAGACAGACAAGTGAGTGCTCCAAAAATCTGCTCCTCTTGAAACGCCTCATTTTCTTCAAACGGTACTTTCTGTCCAAAGCCTTGGAGGGAAATTGCACGACAAATGAAATACTTCATATCCATTCTGTGCTATGAAATATAATCACAATAGCGATTATGATTATTTTGGCTGACGCTCAGCAATTTTAGGAAGAGAGTTTAGTTGAAACTATTGATCCAGTACTTCACTACTTCGATATATTATCGACTCTGAAGAGAAGGGTAGCAAAGTTGATTTCAACCGGATTTAAACTGAGAACTCAAGGATTTTTTTCCCGATGGTCAAACTATTCTGCCAACCACCACTGCCCTAACAACAACAACAACAACAACAACAACAACAATGATAATGATACTAATGTGTGTATGTGTACATGTGTGGTCAGTGTAAAACAAAATAAGTTGTCAAAATTTAGATATTTTCTATGATGTTTTACCTGATATTAATAAGCTTAATCAAGTTTCTGTCATATTTTACTGCCGAGCTTTCTCAGAAACCCCTTATTTTACGAATATCCCCTCCCTCATCAAATTCCGTGATATTTTGGGGATTCGTAAAATCCTACATTCGCTACTATTAGGGAAGTCTAGCACCGAGCACCAAAAAGAGTCTGTTCCTTGACGTTTCTCTTTTACTTGTCTCAGTCATTTGACTGCGACCGCAGGACTTATTCTTTATAAGCCTAGTACTTATTCTATCGGTCTCTTTTTGCCGAACCGTTAAGTTATGGGGACGTAAACACACCAGCATCGGTTGTCAAGCGATGGTGGTGAGGGGACAAACACAGACACACAAACACACTCACACACATATATATATATATATATATATATATACACATACATATATACCACGGGCTTCTTTCAGTTTCCGTCTACCAAATCCACTCATAAGGCTTTGGTCGGCCCGAGGCTATAGTAGAAGACAGTTGCCCAAGGTGCCACGCAGTGGGACTGAACCCGGAATCATGTGGTTGGTAAGCAAGCTACTTACCACACAACCACTCCTACGCCTATACACACACACACACACACACACACACACACACACACACACATATATATATATATATATATATATATATATATATATATATAGAGAGAGAGAGAGAGAGAGCGAACATTTATACACGTACACACACACATACAAACCTACAGAAAATATGAGAACTATTATTCACACACACACACACACACACACACACACACACACACACAAAGACGCACCCGCGCATACACGTGCGTTGTTTCATATCAGCAGAAATATAAAATTGTGATTTTTACAATTGTTAAAACTCATTAGTGAACAGACAGGTGTAGTTCTAGGTGAGAATAAGATATTTTAGTTTCAGGTACAGTTCAAGGGAGGTAATCATAAAAAAAAAGCCCAAACGTGTTCCTTTCTACTTCACCATTCCGAACTAACCAAGGATTGATCAACTTGCTAGAAATAGCAGTCAAAGGCGGCGAGCTGGCAGAAACGTTAGCACACCGGGCGAAATGCTTAACGGTATTTCGTCTGCCGTTGCGTTCTGAGTTCAAATTCCGCCGAGGTCCACTTTGCCTTTCGTCCTTTTGGGGGTCGATAAATTAAGTACCAGTTACGCACTGGAGTAGATGTAATCGACTTAATCCCTTTGTCTGTCCTTGTTTGTCCCCTCTATGTTTAGCCCCTTGTGGGCAATAAAGAAACAAGAAATAGCAGTCAAAATCTCCAACACATCATAAACCACAGGCGGAAGATACATTAAATAATGTGGCTCTAGATACACTATACCTACTCCAGACCCTCGATAACCACCAAGCCAACATTCTCTAAAACTCAAGTGAGGAACACAGTACGATGTCGCTGCGACATACAGACATTCTGGGATTCAGCCAGAGAATGATCTTTTGGGACTGATTGATATAAAATTTTTCACAGACACACTCCAACCTAATCACCCCCACACCTGCTGTGTCCTCTCTCTCTGCTCTTTATACTACTACTACTACCACCACCACTACCACCACCACTACTACTGCTACTACTACTACTACCAACACCACCACCACTACTACTACTACTACTACTACTACTACCAACACCACCACCACTACTACTACTACTACTACTACTACTACCAACACCACCACTACTACTACTACTACTACTACTACCAACACCACCACCACTACTACTACTACTACTACTACTACCAACACCACCACTACTACTACTACTACTACTACTACTACCAACACCACCACTACTACTACTACTACTACAACAAACAATGGCTTCCGTTTCTCGGAATGGCTGCTTTCGAACCACCTCCTCGCAGGACTCTCTATACTCATTTGTTTTCCCATTCCCATGCTGTATCTGACTCGCCCCCACCCACTTCCTACTCTACCCCCACTACCAATCCTTCTTCCCCCAGAAGTTTAATTTGCCTGGAATTAACCCCCATCTCAGATCACAGTTTAAGCAAAGAGGTTAACGGCATGAATTTCGTCTGTCTTGAGAAGGCCCACAGGCACGAGCTTTCATTCCAGATCTAGGTAATAACAACAACAACGACGACGACGACGACGACGACGACGACGACAACGACAACAACAACAACAACAACAATAATAATAATAATAATAATAATAATAATTAATAATCCTTTCTATTATAGGCACAAAGCCTGAAATTTTGGAGAGGGGGACTAGTCGATTACATCGACCCTAGTGCTTCACCTTTATTTAATTTATCGACCCTGAAAGGATAAATGGCAAAGTCGACCTCGGTGGAATTTGAACTCAGTACGTAAAAACGGACGAAATGCCGTAAAGAATTTTGCCCGGCCTGCTAACGATTCTGTAATAATGATAATGATAATAATAATAATTATAATAATAATCCTTTCTACGGGAGATACAAGGCCTCAAATTTGTGGGGAGGGGACTAGTCGATTACATTGACTCCGTTGTTTCACTGGTACTTTATTTATCGACCCTCGGGTAATAATAATAATAAATAATAATCTCTTTTTTTTACTGGCCACAAGAGCCGCAAAACATTTAGGAAAAAACAAAGACAGCAACACAAGGCCATCTAGATCTAAATAATCACAACAAGGTTTGAGTGTGTGTGTGTGTGTGTGTGTGTGTGTGTGTGTGTGTGTGTGTGTGTTTATACGTTAGTCCGAAGAGGAAAAGTATTGTCCCTGGCCTGTGAATATCCACCCACACTATTGAGAATAATGCGGTTGATGTTCAGTTTGACGATCATCAAATCAAAGTCTGCTAGTGACATGTGGTGAGTTAGGAATTAGGTCTCGATGTCTGCAACGGAAATCATACCGTCCAAGTCCACCAAGGTTCTGCTGCTGGTGGTGGTGGTAGTGTGAGACACCATCAAGTTTAGACTTAATGACGCTTAAACTGTATGTATGTGTGGGTCTAAATGTGTGTGTGTACGTGTGATATATAATTCCAAGTGGTATGAAATGTGAAGCAATTTGATTTTTAAAATGATAACATTGCATACACAAATTTTTTTTTGGGGGGGGGGTGCTAGTAAGTGTTATTTCTTGTTTGCTTCTTTCCAGATAAAGATCAAAGGAAATGACTACTGTCCCCTTCAAACTTTGCTTTTGTGACCTGGACATCAATGTTTTGAAACTGGTCTATTTTCCATTACATTTCAGAGATTCATCGTTAAATTGCTTAAGCAGAAATATCGTTCCAACAAATATTCTACTCAATACCACAGATTTGCTTGCCAGTTGCTTGATTTTAACCAGTTGAGCATGTCTCTTAGTGGCTGACAATATGTGCATCTCTGATCAGGAGTAGGAGTAGTCGGGGAGCACCATAGCTATATCTTGAGAGGGGTTTGTAACGGGTGTTGTTTATGTTGAAGAAGAGAAAAGATGATGTGGATGTCGTTGTGTTGGACTTCAAGGAATAAGGAGAACATTAGTCGAAGTTGTAGATCATATATTTTATTGCACCGTTACATATAATCGTGGAGGTGCATTGGCCCAGTGGTTAGGGCAGCGGACTCGCGGTCATAGGATCGCGGTTTCGATTCCCAGACCGGGCGTTGTGAGTGTTTATTGAGCGAAAACACCTAAAAGCTCCACGAGGCTCCGGCAGGGGATGGTGGCGAACCCTGCTGTACTCTTTCACCACAACTTTCTCTCACTCTTACTTCCTGTTTCTGTTGTGCCTGTAATTCAAAGGGCCAGCCTTGTCACACTGTGTCACGCTGAATATTCCCGAGAACTATGTTAAGGGTACACGTATCTGTGGAGTGCTCAGCCAGTTGCACGTTAATTTCACGAGCAGGCTGTTCCGTTGATCGGATCAACTGGAATCCTCGACGTCGTAAGCGACGGAGTGCCAACAACAACATATAATCATTTCCTAACTACGACGGGTAGGTGTGTATAAAATAAATTAGTTGAAAAGCATACCAGGTAAAAGAGAGTTGTATTTTCGTGTATGGTCTTAAGTTCACATACCCTCTTCGTTCTAGCAGCAGGAAAGAAATAGATAGAGTGGTGTTTGTTAAAACGGCGTGAGTGAACAAGTGAGAGAAGTTGTATGGTGAAACACCATAGCCGCCGGTCGCTTTGTGTCTGCCTCTGTCTGATCTGCTTGTATTTATAAGTATGCAGACTAGCTAGAAAAAGATGTATACCGTTGTAACTGTAACTAGTCACCTGCGGGGCAACTTATTTTATTTATTTAAACTCTTTGTAGCCTTGAAAGTGTTATGGGTCAAGAGGAAAACGCGTCAATCGAATGTTGGCAAGGCCATAGGTTGAACGAAACGACGTTGTTTCTCGACAGAACAATAAGGCTGTATAGTTAGGGGGAAGTTTAGCGATTCGGTTTCGAACCTCAGGTATGACCAAGCAAGGTGTCTACAGCTTCTTTGAGGTTTGAATAAATGTAAGTAAAGCAAATTTTGTAGGAAATATAGTAAGCAAAAAAGAAATACTCGAGGACAAAAGTCATGTTACACTGTGTAATTAAGAAAAAAGGAGAAAAAAAAAACGTAACGGATTTGTCTTTCGTTGAATGTTTGTAAAAAGTGTGGCGGAATCAGATGTAAAAAACATTAGACGTTTAAATTCATATTCTGAAGCTATTTCGGTGTTACAACCGACACGATGAGACTGCTAGCCTTCTTCTGACTCAACCCAGAAAAAATATCAAGTTCAGTCAGGCAATGAGATACAGTGTCTGTTTTTAAAATGTCTGAATGGCGTCGACATTTTTATAGCGAAATGTTAGACAAGTATGTGATGGCTTCACGGTCGCTGTCGACATCTGCTGCTATTTTAACAGCAAAACTTTTATTCATCGGTGATTGTAGGTTGAAAAGAAATCAGCCAAGAACTATTTGTAAGCGGAAGTAATGTTCTGTTATTTTGCCTCCAGATGGCAGTTATATCGAGGGCGAATAGGTGATGACATTTAGACGACATTTTAATACCAAATATTCGTCTTAATTACGAAAACAACTTGGTGTAGTCGTGATGGTAGTGGTAGTGGTGGTAGTAGAGATGTTGGTGGTTTGTTCTTGACATTCAGATGCTATAACAATACGGTTTGAGAGCGCTAAGCAGTAATGTGTATAGACACAAACTTGTTATCAATTCAAATATACGGGCTCGAATATACCTCAGGCATATTTGAACTGGTAACAAGTTTGTACTACTAAAGTAATGTATTTTGTATTTTGACTCTACATGGTCACTGAAACTGCTTGAAATAACTGCCAAATCTCCCTCAAAATCACATCATCCTACTGCATTGTTTTTAAACGAAATGACCACTAAATAATATGAACCTAGATATATTATGACAAAAGATTAAAAGAAAAAACTATGCAAGAAACGGTAGGTTAGTCATGTCTGGAATGGCTTTTGATCATTTTGATGTGCTTCATAAACGGTAATCTGGGGTTAAGCTATAACGTTTATCCCTTATTTATATTTTTGTCTGTTTGGCCTTACTAAATTCTAAAACCTTCGTTCTGGTTAAGGGGCCGAATACACAGAGTCATCACAACATCGGATGGAATGGCTAGATCTCTGCATTTTGAGTTCAAATCCCACTGCAGTCAATTTACCTACCGTCTTTTCGATGTCAAAGTACAAATTAGCTGAATTGTTGGAATGTCGGACGAAATGCATCGTGGGATCTGTTCCGGTTGTTTGGGTTTCACACAGCAATGTCTGCGTCGACCCTGGTATCAAGCTGTGATGACATTGTCTTTCTCTTAGACAAAACATCAGTGCTAGCGAGATGAGAGGAGACTTGCATGGACAACTGTTGTTCGTCTATAAAATACGTTGTATGTACTCAAGAGTGGAACTTTTCACTTACAGATATACTGCTTCTGGAGACATTCGGAAGCCTTAGCTCTTGGTGAAGGAATGACTGTCAGAACACATCAGGCAGCCAGTTTGTTCCATGTTTGGTTCACTAGTTTATGGATCTTTGTTCAAACCACGCCAAAGCACATTCCTACTCCTAGGCTCGATACAACAAATACCTGAAATGTACTGAGTTCAATTGTGGCACGAGGTCAGAAATTTCGTGGGAGGAGGAGTAAATTGATTACATCGACCCCAATGCTTAACTGGTACTAATTGTGTCGACCCCACCAAAGAATGAAAGGCAAAATCGACCTCGGCAGAATTTGAACTCAGAACGTAAAGACGGACAAAATCCCGCTAAGCACTTTGCCCGGCGTGCTAACAATTCTGCCAGCTCAAGGAAGTGGGTAAGTCGATTACATCGACCTCACTGAGTTAGGCAAGGCTGGCCCTTTGAAATACAGGTACAGAAGAAAGAGTGAGAGAAAGTTGTGGTGAAAGAGTACAGCAGAGTTCGCTACCACCTCGCGGAGGTTTAGGTGTTTTCGTTCAATAAACACTCACAACGCCCAGTCTGGGAATCGAAACCGCGATTCCACGACCGTGAGTCCGCTGCCCTAACCACTGGGTTACATGAGCCGGTATAGTCTTACCTACAATATATATGATAATGTATAGCCCAGTATTTCTTCAAAAGAAGAAACCTAACCTGTGATAGTAATTTTCAGGAAGACATTTAAGGAGTCTAGTAGAGGAATTTTGTTTTTAAGTTTAAAAATTCTTTTTATTATTTTCACTCCTATCTCGATTTATTTTCCTTGTAAAATTGATTTTAAAGATGCAAATATTGAATCAGTATAAAGGGTTGTTGACGCTTTTGTAATAAATCGTACTGTATACAGAACTACTTGTTACTTAGCATTTGCAGGGAGGGAGTAATCGGGTAGGTAAACTGCTAAAAGGCAACTACAGGAAAATTATTAAGAAATACTGGTAGAGTAGATTAATTCGATCCCCAGAACTTAACTGGTACCTATTTTATTATCTCCAGAAGATTAAGACAAAGCTGATCTCAGTAGGATTATCCAACGCTATAACGACTCTGGTGTCCTTCACAAAAATGAGTGACGCTAGAAAAAAAAAAAAAAATTTATGTTTAGTTCAATGTAGATTTGAGCAAAAGCTGAGAGATGAGACATAAGAGGTCTCACTCCATACTCATCTCAGCGACTTCATTCTCGTAGCATATATGGTAGAGGGAAAGATGGAGCAGCGTGTTTTGAGTTGAGACTCAGTTAAAGTCAGCTTATTTCGCACCAGTAGTCAAGACCTTGGATTGTTTAAATAGACGAACAAATAAGTGGTAGAATCACTTTTGCATCGGACAGACTGTCCCGAGATCAAATCTCACCAAAATTTGTTGTGATTTTCATCTTTCTGAGTTTGATGAAATAAAAGCTCCAGCGAAATACCTAGAGTAGATTTATGTTCCTGTAATGCAGCCCAAATAGGAATGGAATTATAATAGAAGAAAATTCCACCATTTACTAGTAACTTCTTAGATATGAATATGATTATAATAGAAATCTACCATTTTACACTCCCCTTATATAGTGGATAGGTGGAGATGGCATAACACTGCAGATTTCTTGAATGAAAGTTTGACAATATTTACTTTGGTGATTCACGTGAAATCTTCCCAGTTCATATCTACAAAGAACAAATGTTTCTCACCTCGCTCTTTATCCATCTGAGTGATAATAAAGACGATACCAGTAATACAACATGATTATCTTATTCAACTGAATGCTTTTCCATCCAAGTTCCGTTACCAGACTTTGGTGCCTGGGGGTGCTTCAGAATATTCTGGGTGGGCACTAATTCTTAATAATGTTAAAGTGGAGATTCTAAATAATAAGTGTATCACTATAGATCTGAGGGTGTAACATTGATTTGTAAAAGAGCAGTGCTGTCTAATGTACCTACCCTTCCTTAGCGATGAGTATGTTTTCATCTGACAATAATGCCTTTAAGTTCAAACAAAATAGGTTGTTTAACTATGGCGAGAAAAGGCGAAGGGCTGGAAACAGGTTTAAAGAAGAGATTGAGGCCAAATAGTCAAGTAACAGAGATGTAATTCTGAAGTACAGACGCCGACCAAATGGTCAGTTTCTTGTAGTTTCTGAGTGCAGACACCGCTAGAATTTGTTACTATAGTTTTATCAAATCATGCCTTACCGTCTAATAGAGAACGCATAAGTTAGTATATATAACAGCTTAAAAAAAAGAGAAAAAGAAAAAAAGAGGCGAGATGGTCACGGCTAGAATGTTTATAATGGTAGGTTTGTTTGATCAGGGCTGACCTGGAATATTCAATGACACTGCCACTCTCATTAACAACACTCAGTAATCGACCATATTCCCCTCGCTTATATCATTGATATTTCACTTGCTTTTTCTTAAAAGTACACTGGTCATTGTAGAACCACCACTACCACCACCATTTGAACTATTCAAATTATGTCAAGTTTTCTCTTTTTCTATGTTCAATGAAACCGTTTTGTGCTATTCCGTTATCCCGGTCAAGAAAGTGTTACCTCCCTTGTTTATGTGGTTGCTTTATTACCTCCCTTACATTCCATAAGCCCGTTATAGAGCCTTCTATATGGTCATATGACTTGTTAGAAATAGCAGCCACAATCTTTCTCGAATCACATTGTCTTGGGGAGGGAGGGAGGGAGAGAGAGAGAGAGAGAGGGGTGTATGGAAATAAAGGATATTTAGCTGCTATTTCTAGCTAGTCACCAAACAGAAGTGCAAAAAGTTCAGTGGAATATATTTTGGGATCTTTTTGGTTTGACGGGCAACATTTTTCATTAATGTTTTATGTAGTGTTTTTGGTACCGAAACACTTTCAAACTTCGTATATTTTGTATTATAGAACAGATAAAAAATTTTGTATTCGAAGTTATTTCATGTAAAAAGTTGTCGTATTTCGGTAATTTCAACCAATCACTGACGTCTATTGAGGTGAAAACAATTAATGGCGTGGAATGTATTTGTTATTTAATGTGTCCTTCCTTTTTAAGGCAGTAAGGATGATGTTTGAAGTATATTTGCCTACTATTTTTAGCAAGGTGAAGTACCCACATTCAGTCCCTTTTGTTTTGTCTTTCGTTGTTTAAGCCCAACTCCTTAGGTCCTGATTGAGCAAACCTATAATAAAACTCTCCAACTATGACCATTTCGACTTAACGAAGAAGTACATCCAGTACAACACTATCCAAGTGTCCTTTCTTTTTAAAACAGGTAAGATTTGTTTGGCTGCTATTTTTAGCGGGTCAAGCAACCACATAGATTAATAATAAAGACAATATCCACTTCGTCCTCGTCGTAGTTGTTGTTGTTTTTGTTATCTAGAACCGGGTCATCTGATTGTGCATGACTATGATAAAAGGCATTCCAGCCGTGACGGTCCAGTGTTTTTCTTTACGCAGACATCCAATGTATCTCTCCTTGTTAAAGTGATTGCGTGAGATGGGGCCGGAGTTTCAAGCAATTCGAGCGACTTGTTGCTAACGGAGGTAGAAGTGGTGGTGGTAATGGGATAATTGTAGTGTTGACTGTAGCTCTGGTGGTGGTGTTTAATGTCAAGTTGACAGTGATTAAGCAAACAAATGATGTGTTGCAGGTTGGTTTTGATAGTGTTGCTATGAAGGTTAGTGGAGGCGCAATGGCCCAGTTGTTACGGCAGCGGATTCGCGGTCATAGGATCGCAGTTTCGATTCCCAGACCGGGCGTTGTGAGTGTTTATTGAGCGAAAACACCTAAAAGCTCCACGAGGCTCCGACAGGGGATGGTGGCGAACCCTGCTGTACTCTTTCACCACAACTTTCTCTCACTCTTACTTCCGGTTTCTGTTGTGCCTGTAATTCAAAGGAACCAGCCTTGTCACACTGTGTTACGCTGAATATCCCCGAGAACTACGTTAAGGGTACACGTGTCTGTGGAGTGCTCAGCCACTTGCACGTAAATTTCACGAGCAGGCTGTTCCAGTTGATCGGATCAACTGGAACCCTCGACGTCGTAAGCGACGGAGTGCCAACAGCTATGAAGGTGGTGGTGGTGGTGGGTTTTATGCTGGTGTGTGGGAGAGTTGTTGCAATGATGTTGGTGTTAACAGACGTCAAGAGGCAGAGATCAGACGTCGAAAACGCAAAGAGCGATACGCTCTTCCTCGTCCTCCACGAACTCTCCCCTGCGATAAATGCCCCCTCCCCCGCTCTTCTATATTGCCCCTGGCCTGAACAGCCACCTGGGGCACCGGCACCCATCATGATGAAGAGTCAAACCACTGGCTACAGATCTACGGACATGAGTTCGCCGTCGCCGCCGACTACTGTAATGGCGGCAGTAGCGTTATAACAATGATGATGGTGGTAGAGGGTGCCTCTACGTGGTTACTAAACCTTCTAAAAATAGCAGCCAAATCTCTCTCAACCTTCTTCGTCCTAGAAAAAGCTACACCAAGTAATGTCTTCTTGGGTACTCTCTATTTTACTTTGATGGCAATATTGCTGTTTAGCCACGAATGAGTAGCACAATGATCAGAAGCATTATATAGTAGGGAGATTTGACTACTGTATCTAGCAGGGCGACAGACTGCATGGAGGCTTAATCTCAGGTTTGATGGGATCTATTATAAAATATGTTCCAGCCACGACCATCATTTTATTGCTCACTTCTAGAATTGATAGTACAGACTAAGATTTGACTGCTATATCTAGCAGGCCGCGCGACCGCACGGGGACCCGCTTCGCTGTTATTATTTAGCTGTGTGTCTGCTCTGATTGAGTAGATCTATGATGAAAAACATTTCAGCTTCGACAAGCCATCTTAATTTCAAATATAGAATAATATAGAGATGCACCATATAGCATTCCTTTTTTAAAATGGCAAAGTTTCATTGGAGAGATATAGCTGCTATTTTTAGCAGGTAAGGTGACCTCTTAGAAGTACTTACATTGTTCTGAAGCACGAAGTCGTGACTACGTTATCTGAAATATGGTATGGGGTATCGACAGCTTTCACCTATGCTAGACCTGCTAGAAACAGCAGCCAAATATCCCTCCAATAGCACCCTGCCGTAGTGTTTCTCATAGGGAAGGGGGCTTCTTTAAACTTTTATCTTTAAAGTCGAACAAATCGACCCCAGGAATTGCTTCTTTTTAAAGCCTTGTACTTATTCAATCATTCTCTTTTGCTGAACATTGAGCAGGCGTGGCTATGTGGTAAGAAGCTTGCTTCCCTACCATATGGTTTTGGGTTCAATTCCCCTGTATAGCACCTTGGGTAAATGTCTTCTACTATATCCAACCAATGCCTTGTGAGTGGTTTTGGTTGATGGTAACTGAGAAAGGTATATATCTGTGTGTGTGTCTTTGTCCCCACCACCACTTAACAACCGGTGGTGGTGTGTTTACGTCCCAGTAACGTAGCAATTCGGCAAAAGAGACCGATAGAATAAATACTAAGCTTCAAAAATATCAAGTCTTCGGCTGGATTTATTCGACTAAAACCGTTCAAGACAGTGCCCCAGCATGGCCGCAATCAAATGACTGAAACAAGCAGAAAGATAAAAAAAAATATTGAAAATCAAATTCGTTTTCCTCAAGGATGCACCGTTTCCGAGCTTTTTTGGGGGGGGCTAATCACACACACAAAACCACGTACACTTATATATATGCATATATGTATGTATGTGTGTGTGAGTGTGTGTGTGTATGTCCCCCACCACCGATTGACAACCGGTGTTGGTGTGTTCACGTCCCTGTAAATTAGACGTTCAGCAAAAGAAACCGATAGTACCGGGCTTTAAAAACAATAAGCACTTGGGTCGATTACGTTCGACTAAAAATTATTCAAGACAGTGCCCCAGTATGGCCACAATCTAATAACTAAAACAAATGAAAAAAAATATATGCATGAAAAATACCTGTTAAATAATGGAATCAATGTTATCGATTAACCTCTCCCCTCGAAAATTTTACTGGTTTTGTTCTGAAGTAATCGGTAAGAAAGAAGCGGGAATAGTACAAAATCTCCCCTTAATATTTTGGCGGTGGTGGTATTTGAAATCTGCCCAAAGATCTTGAAATAAAAGAAGAAAGACAGGAAACATTTTATAATGGATACGCTATATCTGAAAATAAAAGTGATGGTCATATCTGGAAGGTTTTTTTTTTTTGACTATAAGTCTTTTCGATTAAGAGTTGAAATGGGACAAAGAAAACCTCTCTCAATGAGGGTGCCCTCTACATGGTTACTAAACCTGCTAAAAATAGCAGCCAAATCTCTCTCAACCTTCGTCCTAGAAAAAGTTACAGGTGATGTCTTCTTGGGTACACTCTATCTTGGGAAAATATGGAGATGTTCACGGTTGGAACGTCTTTGATCATAGATTTGTCTGTTGACTGGGGTTGTAAAACAACATACGTAACGGTTTGGCAACGGCGTCCCGCGAAAGAGAGAGCGAGAAACACTAAAAGGGGTGATAATGTTTAACCGAAGGTTAGGCGTTATAAAGTAATCCTATGATCAAAGACGTTCCACCTTTGGCTACCATATCTCTTTTTTTTTTCTGTATTTGAGATAGTAGGAGTGGTGGGGCTATGTGATTAGAGGCAGATTTCGCTGCTGTTTCTAGCAAGATCTAGCGACTGCATAGCAACTTCTTCATTCTTCATGAGGGGGAGGTAAGTAGCTGCAGAAAAACCAACCAATCAGAATTAATGTTACATTGTGTGTTTGGCTGATTCCAAAACTTCCTTCCATACGGGAGGCAATTGGTGGGAGATAACGACTAAAGCTTTGGTTCCACCGCCGCCACCAACATTAACAGTAGCTGCGCCACCATCACCACCACAACTGTTGCGACTACCACTACTACTCCTTAGCTACAACAATAACATTACAGCTAACGATAGTAGTAACTACTGCAGCAGTGTTAGACTCGGCTGGGATAACTTTTTTACCTGAGTCTTAGAAACAAGTCTGTGCACTGTATATATACATATATACACATATATATAGATATATATATTTATGTTTGTATATGATTTAGTAGTTGTAATAAATAATGCTTTGAATGAAAACGAAGGACAGCGAAACAAAATAAGAAAATAACTAAACTGGTGCCTTACATATATTCATACATACATATACACATATATATATATAATATATATGTGTGTATATGTATGTGCGTATATATGCCTTGGAAAGAGACGAGGATAACATACATGATAGACAGGATTTCATCTTGTGGATTACATAATAATTACTGGAATAACAGACATCAAAGAGAACTGGAAACAGAAACAGAAACCCCCATTTTGATATACCTTACTTTCCAAGGGACCAAGCTTAATTAATTGTTTCTTGTGTCACCCCCACTGTTCCCTTAATTTGTTTTATTTGTTGCGTGCCGCTTTCCGGAAGAAAGAATGTATTTCTTTGAAGAAGAAATGACTAAATTTATGAACAATTTACTGGTCTCCATCTGAAGAAATATTAGACAGGTTATAAACAAAATAACATAAAAAAAAAACAAGCAAAAAAAAAAAGACAACCTTTACAAAATGCGGAATTTCCGTTTTATTCCAAGATGTGGCATTACATCATCACATCTCACTCCACAAACTCATTAACACATCACTTCACCGTAAACCACATCGTTTCTCCCCAAAAGAACACGTTACACAGCACTGACTCAACACCTACAATTTTAATCACCTAAATATTTTCCCTAAACCCAAAATACACCCAGAAAATTAAAGAAACACACGCATAAAGCTGCAACCATTTTTAAAGAATCTAAGTTTCTTCTAGAATTTCTGTATAATTTTGAGAAATGAATGGGGCTTTCTTTTCACTAGAAATTATTCTATGTTGAGTTTATTGTGACTAATATATTAAGTGGGCACTTAGAAAGACCTAGACTAGGGATAATTGATTTGTTTAATTTAACCCTTGTGTATTATATGTCAGGACAGTTCTTGTGTCCCGGCAAGAAATATTTGGCGAGTTTATTAATGCAGATATAGTCAAGATTAACCTTAGTGATTAGTCGATGATTTAATGTAGACTTAGGCGAAATAACCCTTGAACAATGTGGTTATTTTATTGTTACCTTGACCACGTCTGAGATAACGCGGTTAGTTTGTTGAAGAGGTGCAATCCCGGAATATGTGAATATTTCATTAAGAGATAGGTTAGGTTGAAAGACTCGCATTGTTTGTGCATTACCTCTGGAAAAAAGTCTTCGACGGGGAGTAATATAATTAAGGGGGAAAAAAAGGGCGGGGAGCTGTCAGTTACGTCATATATTTGAAGGACCGAACTTCTCGAATATAGGAATTGTTTAAATTAACGAACTGGACCAGTAATATGTGAATTTATTTCAAGGATTCCACCCTGACTCAAAGTTAAACCCTCTATTTTAACCCTAATTTCTCCAAATAAAGTCAAGTAGGGATATGAGTGAGTCGAAGAGGAAGAAAGCAGCGGCTGTGCAAAATGTTGACTACGTTATCCAGGTTCGAACCGGACCGACAGCAGTACATCAACCACCAACATCCAACGGGGGTGACGGATTTAGTAACACCACTAGTACCACAAATAACTGCAACAACACCACCAGTGCCACTTTTTCTAACAGTACGACGAACAACAACAACAGTAACAACGCACATTATCATCATGCATATAATTGTTATCACCATCATCATCATCATCACCAGAGGGGACGGAGAAGTATGGCTGCTTTGAACCAAAATAATGGCAGGACCGTAAGTGTCACCCCTCTCATCCTCATCATCTTCTCTGTTCTATGGATGTGTGTGTGTATGTATGCGTGCATTGTAGATATGTGTATGTATGTATCCATGTATTTGTACGTGTATACAATTATGTACGCAAGTTTGAATGTATAATTTTGTAATCCTGTATATGCATTGTGTATGGGTATATATGTATATACAATACAGGTATACTTTGTTAAATTGTTTTTTTTTTAGCCTTTTTCTGTAAACCTCCCTCCAACCCGGTCAGCATATTCTGATTTCCTCCCCCCGACCTCGTCGACATATTCTGGTCCCCTCCTCCGACCCCGTCGGCATATTCTGGTCCCCTCCTCCGACCCCGACGGCATATTCTGATCCCTTCCCCCATATATGATAAGAAATATTGTCTAAACAACACTGACATAAAGTTAAGACATTTTATTAACTTGAAACTAAATCAAAATAATCTTTAGACAAACAGTGCCAATAATGGTAAGTTTTCTACTTTGAAAAAAAAAAAAAAATTCTTGACTGGAAATGTCAAATTTTCTCAGAGGAATACTGAAATATCTCTACCCAGCTCCTACCCCACAGGTTAAGAATGGTGAAATTCTCTTCTTGGAGAATAATCAATAAATGAGAACCATTGAAATGGTGCAAGGGGTTACAGAATAGCTGTTCCTTCAAGATCGTCATGACAAAAAAAAAAAGCGGGGGTACGGAAATAAAGGGCAAGGTTTATTTAAAATTCTAATTATGGGGTAAAAATAGTTCTTTACGAATGTAATTTGCTGTGTACAGAACACAGGAATATTTTTAAAAAATGAAGTGGGGAAACTGTACCCTTTTCCTGTCACCATGAGGTATGGGACTTCTAAGCAGAAACTTCAGTAAATTTTCAGATTAACACCCACACGATTTTCACTAGGGTGTTAGGATTAAGGTTTTAGGGTTTAGGTTTTAAGGTTAGGGTTAGGGACGGAATTTCCTAACCCTAAAACCCTAACCTTGATCCTAAAACCCTAATCCTAGCACCCTAGTGAAAATCGTGCAGGTGTTAATCTGAAAATTTACTTCTTTGTGGGCTTTTACCTTTGCTCCTTCTGGAGGTGGGGTTTGATAAAGTAACTGGTCAAGCACAGAGGTTGATAGAACAATTTGTAATTACTCTAATATATGGCTTAAGATAATATCAATATTGTTGCTCTAGCCTAATCTTAATCTGGGCTATGGTGTGCATGTTGTCATTGGCATTAACTCATATCCGAGTGGTTAATCTATAGTGAGTGATTGAGCGTCTTCATCTTGATGGGTGCAAATGGTGTCAGTGCCTGAGGTGGCTGTTTGGGTCAAGGGTGTTATGGAGGAGCCAGAGGCATTTATCGCAAGGGAAGGTTGGTAGGGTACGAGGAAATCTGAGTCGCTCTTTGATGTCTGATTTCTGCCTCTTGAAATCTGTTATTTTCCTGTTTCTTTATTGCCCACAAGGGGCTAAACATAGAGGGGACAAACAAGGACACACAAAGGGATTAAGTCTATTACATCGATCCCCAGTGTGCAACTGGTACTTAATTTATCGACCCCGAAAGAATGAAAGGCAAAGTCGACCTCGGCGGAATTTGAACTCAGAACATAACGGCAGATGAAATACTGCTAAGCATTTCGCCCGGCGTGCTGACGTTTCTGCCAGCTCTCCGCAGAAATATGTTATTTTCCATTAGGTCTGTTCCTTTGACAATGACATGCTCCCATTTTGGGCAGTCTCTCTTTCCCTCAATCTGTTCCTCTCACTCACTCTTTCTCCTCTTCTCTCTCTCTCTCTCTGTTCTTCTCTTTGCAGCTGGGTAACCATGTATCTCCTCCATAGTAAAACATCTGTTTTTGCCTCTCAGTCTCACTGAAACCGTTCATCATCTGACACAAGATAACCTCCCCCCTAATGCTCCTTCCCCTCTCACATATTCCTTGTCTTGCAAGTTACTTGGTAACTCTGCTGGTGCTGGTGCCACATAAAAAGCATTCAGTCCACACTGTGAAATGGTTGGCATTTTGAAAAGCATCTAGCTGTAAAAGCCATGCCAAAACTGTCCTCATCTGTGTTGGTGCCATGTAAAAAGCACTCAGTCCACTCCGCGGGGTGGTTGGTGTTAGAAAGGGTATCCAGCTGTAAATATCATGCCAAAGCAGACACAGAATCCTGGTGTAGTCTTCTACTTGACCGGCTTATGTCAAACCGTCCAGCCCATGCCAGCATGGAAGGCAGATGTTAAATGATGATGATGATGATGAAAGCAGCAGAGGAGAATAACCTTGAGCTGCTCTTGGAAACAGAATTTAAGGGCTCTATGTAGTCTGGTGCCTAAGGTCAACTCCACAAAGAGGGGCTGATGCAGAGGTGTATTTGAAGCGTATGTATGATGTGTTTTGACCAGCAGAGGTGGTGTCGTGCCATTGTAGCTTCAATGCGGGAACCTTTTCATTGGTAATATAGTCCTGCCATCGAATCCTCATGTGTCTATATACATGTGATTTGGTGATCAATGAAACTCTAATATTTATCTTTATAAAATGTCATCAACATCAGGATGTGCAGCTCAAGGAAACCATAGAAACACTTTGACAACCACCCATCTCTCCTTCCTTGTTCCCATATCATTGGTCATCTGGGAAGACTGCAGTCTTTTGTCCATCTGCTTTATGAAATTATCCATGTTTTGCAGAAACGTTAGCACGCCGGGCGATATGCTTAGCAGTATTTCGTCTGCCACTATGTTCTGAGTTCAAATTCTGCCGAGGTCGACTTTGCCTTTCATCCTTTCGGGGCTGATTAAATAAATACCAGTTACGCACTGGGGTCGATATAATCGACTTAATCCGTTTGTCCCCTCTGTGTGTAGCCCCTTGTGGGTAGTAAAGAAGTAATGGTGATAAAATGATATTATCTCTGTCATCCAAGGGTTCGCAATTACATTCTTTTCTCTCCAAGGACCATGTCTTCTCTCAGAAACCATTGTTTTTTCATCCTGTGCTCATCCATAGATCTACTATTACAAAGACAGATAAAGCAGGAATATTTAGTGTATCCACTCAGCTGACCCAGGAGAAAATTCATCATCTTAAGATCCTCACAGATTAGCCATTGGTGATCATGGTATAATATTTTTTACAAGACCAGAGCAACTGTCTCATGCTGCTCAGTCATCTTAATTGAGTGACCAATTGGAATTGATCCATATTTGTTGGTATTGTGTAGAAGCACGCCTTTTAATTTTTGCTTAGAACCATCTGTGAATAACTTCCGTTCACTTGGTACATATTTTAACAAACCGACTTTCATCAGCAAACCTTGAGCATTGTTGCAAAAACATGAAATCATTTTCCTCTGAGAAGAATAGTGAATCCATTTCTCTGTTGCAATAGTGCATGATTTTGGTACATTTATTAAGTACATTATCTCAAAATCTACAGATGCTAGAATCAAATGATGGTCATATTCTTATTCAGTGGCATGAATATACTGAGAATCAGATGTAAAATCTGAGGTACCAAGAAGTAATTGCTAAAATTCCTTCTCTTGTGAAGAGCACTAACCGTAGGTTAAATCTCTGACAGACAGGTATGTTGTTCAGATATCAAGTCTTGTGCTATCATTTCCTAAAACACCACAGAAACCAGGATAAGCGTCATCCTAATAGGCTGATAGACTTAAGACAAACTTCAATTTTATGTAAAACTGCATTGTCTGACATGTCCTTTCCTTGTTCAAGATTTTAAGTTGTGAATTCAAGAAGATTTAAACAAACATCACCTTCATATAAGCAGTGTCCCTCATTTCCAATCTTGGGAAATATTACTTGGATAAAATGGTGATAAAATGATATTATCTCTGTCATCCAAGGGTTCTCAATTACATTCTTTTCTCTCCAAGGACCATGTCTTCTCTCAGAAGCCATTGTTTTTTCATCCTGTGCTCATCCATAGATCTACTATTACAAAGACAGATAAAGCAGGAATATTTAGTGTATCCACTCAGCTGACCCAGGAGAGCATCTGGATGTAAAAAATTCTGCTTGGACAATTTCTGTCTGCTCCAGACAAACAGAAAAGTCAATGTTAAAATGCAGATTTGTCATATTTTCCTCAATTATTCCAACAGACGAGGGTAGGTGACAGCCAGAGCATGTGAATGTAGAAAATCTGCCATGACAAATTTTGTCTGCTCCATGCAAGCATGGAAAAATCAGTGTTAAAACAAGGATTTGTCATGTTGTTTCCAATGCTACTGTGAATGGGATTTTTTTCTCTCTTTTGTTTCCTTCTTTTTTTTTTTTTTTTTTTTTTTTTTGCAATTACGGATATTTGCATATTGCTGAAGGTCTTACTGTAGCCAGACATCGTTGCTACTGCTATATGACTCAGCAGGTGGAACTTGGTAATCAGCCAGGCAGATTGTGGCGAGAGCAGTTGCAATTTGAACATTTTTACCTCGTAAGATTTGATCTCCCGATCACGAAGTCATTAGTCCAGTCTACTTTATCTCACATTCATTATATCGACATATATCGAAACCGGAATATGTTATCTCTGAAGTTTACTCGGACTGAGCAACCCCCACCAGCACGGAAGTAGGAGGTGGAATGCAGCTAATGGATGCAGCAGCAACATCACTGCATGCTTATCATCTCATGGTCATTTTGTTCTTTCTGCACAGCATCCCGTCTACTTCTCAACTGGTTGCTATGCAATCTAACTTGATGCTAGGTGCAGTACCATAGCCCTTTACCATTTTTATTTTGCAGTCTCAGATCCTTAAAAGTAATTCTTTGGACAGTTTGCACCTCACTCCACGTACATTGGGCCACCACAGAAACTTCTAAAGGGTTGTGTGCTTGGCTTGAAATAGCAGCTGAATCCCCCTCAAATCACACCCTACAGACTTGGAAGAGGACATCTATATATATAAAAATGAGAATGTGTGTCTGTCTGTCTGCCTGTCTGTGTGTGTGAATCCCTAAAACTCAAGAACTACGCAACCAATTTCATTCAAATTTTACAGATGCCTTACTTAGGGTTCCAGTTGTGTTATAGTCAAAAAAATTTTAAAACTTCTTGCAGAGTTCGAGCCCATGGCAACATAATATCTCCTCCACTATTTAAGTATTACGTGTCAAAAATGAAACAAAAACACTCATGTCAAATACTTTCACTTTAAAAATGAAACTATTCCACTAACTGAAACAATCACACTTCGATACTGTAATGACAGATACTTTCAGAGAGAAAGAGAGAGAAAGAGAGAGAGAGAGAGATGTATATGTATACATATAGATGTATATGTACACGTTATTCCACTAACTGAAACAATCACATTTCAATACTGTAATGATAGATACTTTCAGAGAGAGAGAAAGAGATAAAGAGTGAAACAGAGAGAGATGTATATGTATACATATAGATGTATATGTACACGTATATGTATATATATATATATATATATATATATATAGATGTACATGTAATATGTACACATATATACATGCATACAGATATCTATACATATATACACCCATCACACACATACACATGCACACAAACACACACATTAGTCATTTGTTTTCTTATCCAAAACTACGTCAAAAGTACTGAATGGATCTTTATGAAATTTGGAAATTATATTCTATGCATAACGGCCATAACTCCCATGAAAATTCATGTTTTTGATGTTGATGAAATTTTAACCCGAACATAACAGATGAGCATTATTTGTAATTCAACGGTACAACAGTGTAAGACTACCCTTTCAGATATACTTACATTGTGATTTCTGCAACGTGGTGCATAAATTGTCAAGTAAATGAGACGCATCTTTGCCTCCACTGATTCACTTGCAAAGTGTTGAGTAAAATTATTTCGTTGCAGACCTCCTTTGAGTCTTTTTATTATCACTGCGACACACATAGTCCCCAGTTGGTAACATTGATTTCAAGGCCTTCCCAGATGAGAGGCTGGTTGTTCTAAGACATTTATCGATTGTAAATTTTGTCTGCACAGTTACCTATCGGTATCGTGGTCATTTGCAAACTCCAGAGGCGACACTTTCATTTCCCTTTACTCCAAACGTCACACGTTGTTATTTCAGTTGGGTCATGCCCTTCCAATTGCTATAGATCCGTAATGCATCTTACAGCTGTGCCTGTCACCTGTATGGTGAGGAATCCTACATGTATTGGGAATGTGTGTGTGTGTGTCTGTCTGTCTGTGTGAATCCCTAACCTGGGCAACGCCTGGTATTTCTGCTAGTATTGGATAAATGTGTTTTGGATTCCTTGCGTATAGGAAAAAGACAGGATGGCCAGAGTTGGATTGCCTTTGATTATAAGTTTACTCAATCGACACTGACCTTGGGCTAAACAATGAGTAATTGTATGAGTGATTAAGAGGAAAAATGGCGTTGTTTGTAAAGGCTGGTGTTGTTGTTTAGCCCTGGGTCAGATATGATCAAGCTACTATGACCATCCCATCCTGTCTTTTTGTATATTCAGGATTATAGTATTTTATATATCCTTCCCTGTTTTAAATGGCCAGGTCTTTCGAGGGGAAGTAGCTGTTATTTCTAGCAGATTGAGTAGGTTGCATAGAAGTTTCTTCTTTGACTTGTGCGTGTGTTGGATGACATATCTGTAATGAACCAATTAGTCAGGTTTTGTTGACAAGATATTAGGTTGGTTTTAATTGCTGCCAGTATATTATTATTGATCTGATGCAGTTCAATATATTGATCTTTTAAAGAAAAACATCAATTTCTTACATAGACTAGACTGTTTTAGATGTATGGGAGAAGGGAAGGAAATGAAAATACCAAACTGTACGATTGTCTTGGGCATTTAATGGCATATGGTCACCTTTGCATCTAAGAAGGGCTGAAATTGTATGTAATACCCATGAGAATAGATGTTGTCATTGTTGTTTAGTTCATTAGCATTCAGCCTTAATTAACCAGCCATCACCATCCTCCAAGACTAAATTATCTAATGTGTCTCCAACTTTTTTTTTAAAGATAGTTGTGTGTGATTTCTTAGAAATTTTGGCTGCTATGTCTAGCAGACTGAGCAGCCAGATAGTGTTTCTCTTTGGCTCAGTGGAAATTGATTGGTTGAGACAGTTGACTGCTTCTCATTTGCAGTAGTCGAGGGATGTAGATTTAGAAGAGTACTGCCGGACAAAAGATCTAAAACGAGTTAGGTCTTTTTTATGTTCTTTAAAAGTTGATCAAAATAAATACAAATCAAAAACTGGGGTCTAGTTGAATATCTTTCCCCTCTACAAAATTATGGCTTTATACCTATATCAGAAGCCATTCTTGTTATTATTTTTCTTTGAATCTGCAAGTTGGATGCAATCACTTGCTGAGATACCCTAGAGTAAGTGAAGATTAAGAGATGTTGAAAGCCTGGGGAGGACAGTACAGAAATACATTCATATAACACGACGCAAATGTTTAAATTAAATAGGTGTTTTCTAACAATGTAGGCAGTACTTGTCAACAAAATCTTTTGGATTTCTTTGAAATATGGTTCTCCTGGGATGTTGCCTAGATTTTTCTGACATCCCCTTTTTATCATTCCTAGGCTACCCCACAATAACAGGAACAGTTTTTGCTTTAAGATGCACCATCTTTTGTATTTCACTTTCCAAGCCCTTTTGTTTTGCTAAGATTGTCAAATTCCTTTACATATTATCAGTGGGAACACGTCTATCAATCTACAAGTATTTTCTTCCCTATCTCTAATAATTATGTCTGGTTGATTATTATTATTATTATTAGGAGATTGATGGAATCCTTAGTGTTTTGCATTAAATGCCTTGTGGTATTTCTTCTGCCTCTTTATGCTTTTACTTCATATCCCACTGAGTTCAATTTTGTGTTCATCCTTCTGGGATTGATAAAATAATGTACAAGTAGAGTACTGGAGGTCATATAATTGGCTGTTCTCCACTCCAAAAATTTCAGGTCTTATACCCAAATCAGAGACAATTACTTAAGGCTGGTGGATTGGCAGTCATGAGAACATTGAACAAAATAGCTTGCGGCATTTGTTGTAGTTCTGTGATCCGAGTTCAAATTCTGCCAAAGTCAACTTTGCCTTTCATCCTCCCAGGGTCGATAAAATAAAGTGCAATTTGGTCCAAATGATTATAAAAGAGTGAGCTTTGCTCTAAGGAGTTGGTAGACATTGGTGTTAAAGAAAGTGATGAGCTAAACCATACATTTTGAATACTCTTTTGCTGGTGGTTGTCTAAATAAGCAAAGGGCTTGAAATTTGGGGTGTGGTGTCTAATTAATTACATCAACCCATTGGGGATATCAGTAAAGTATTGATTTTACTGATATCTAGTTTATTGACCCCCAAAAGGAAAAGTTGACCTTGGAGGAATTTGAACTCAGAATACCAAGCCAGAAGAAATACCTCAAAGCATTTTATTCCACCGTGCTTAATGATTCTGCCAGCTTGCCAATAAGTCATATTGCAAATATTAGAATATTTTGAAATATTTGGAGAATTTCAAATATTGGACTATTCTGAAGATTCTGTTTACCATGGCCAAAGGAATGAGTCGTCTTCTTAGTTATTTCTTGATTTTTTTCTGTTTCTGTATTTTTTTTTTTTGTTTTTTCATATTGGTTTAAAGAAAATGATTTGATTATGAAATTTCAATTAATGCTCTAATTGCTGGATGTTAGACCAAAATGTGTGTATGTGGATATGTCTGTCTGTCTGTATGTATGTATAAAATATGAGTTTGCATCTGTAAAAGAACATGAAAAAAATATGGAATATACTTGATAGAATTAACCACTACGCCATAAGCCCGTGGGTATATGGCGTAGTGGTTAAGAGCATGGGTTACTAACCCCAAAATTCCAAGTTCGATTCCAGGCAGTGACCTGAATAATTATAATAATATCGAAAAACACCTTAGGAATAAGAACCCAGGTTCGAAATTTCCCCTAGACATCTGATGAAGGCTGGCGGGTATATCAGCCGAAACATAACAACAAACAAGATGAGGACAAATATCCGTCAGTTGTAAATAATGTAGAATTAGTGGAGTTTATTCGTATTTTCAAAACTGGAGCATCAGTTTGTTAAATGAGTTTCTCGTTAATATCATGTTCCAAAATCATCACCACCATCATCATAACTATTTGATGTCTGTTTTTCTATGCTGGCATGGGTTGGACTCACCTTGAATAATGAAATATTAGTGTTGAAGGGAAGCTTCAGCTTTGAATAGATGTGTGTATACTCTATTTGTAGGTTAAGAATGCAACCAATGGTTTCATGTGAAGTGTTCCTCACAATTGTTTAAGCATGCCACATGTAAATGTTGGTACTCATCTCCATTTTGTTGAGACACACACACACAGGTGCATGTGTTCACGCACGTGTGCACTTGCAGATGTATGAAGTATTGTATTATCATTATCATCATCTTCATTGTTTTAATGTGCACTTTTCCATGCTTGCATGGATCTAGGGAATTCATTGGGGTAGATTTTCTTCAGCAGGATGCCCTTCCTGTCACCAGCCATCATCTGTTTCAATGTAATATTTACCCTCAGCATGGCATGTTTTATGGAAGATGGGTAATGAAGTACACTTCTTGTTTGATAGTGATGTTTGTGTAAAATCATCACTTGGTACCAAGATTTGGACACACACACACACACACACACACACACATATATATACATAATTGGCTTCTAGCAAGTTTCCATCTCACTATAAAGAGTTAGGTGAGTGGGTTCGGTAGAGATACTTGTCCAAGGTGCCATACAGTGGGACTAAACTTGAAACCAACTGGTTGAGATGTTCATCACGATTCCATTCTGGTAGAAGTTGGTTGGTTCTGTTACAACTTATTTCTTAGTCATTTGTCATGTGACACACAATGGCGAAACAAAAAAAACATCAGATTTTGTAACCTAGCTGCAGATATGAATGTGTAGATAAGAAGTTTGCTTTGCAACCATATGGTTTCTGGTTCAATCTCACTACAGGGTGGCTAGGATGTCTTCTATTATAGATCTGTGAATTTGGAAGAAAGGAACTCTGTGAAGGCTTATATATATATATATAGCCTTGATAACATTAACATTTTTGAGGATATTAATATTAATTTTAATGATATTTTATATATATATATCATCATCATCATCGTTTAACGTCCGCTTTCCATGCTAGCATGGGTTGGACGATTTGACTGAGGACTGGCAAGCCAGAAGGCTGCACCAGGCTCCATCTGATCTGGTAGAGTTTCTACAGCTGGATGCCCTTCCTAATGCCAACCACTCCGAGAGTGTAGTGGGTGCTTTTATGTGCCACCGGCACGAGGGCCAGTCAGACGGTACTGGCAACTGCCATGCTCAAAAATGTGTTTTTTACATGCCACCTGCACGGGAGCCAGTCCAGCGGCACTGGCAATGACCTCGCTCGAATGATTTTCTAACGTGCCACCAGCACAAGTGCTAGAAGGCAACGCTGGTGACGATTATGTTCAAATGGTGCTATTTACGGGCCACTAGCACGGAAGCCAGACAGCTGCCCTGGCAATGAACATGCTCAGACAGTGCTGTTAGTGCTCTACTGGCGCAATGTATATATATATACATATTTGTTATATACATGTGTATATGTTAATGCAAGAGAAACAGTTGTCGACTTTATAAGGTGAGATCTGTAATAAAGATATAGCTTTTCTCTATACATATTGTTATGTATAGATATTATGTGTGTGTGTCTTTGTATTTGTCTCTTACCACTTGCCAGCTGTTGTATGTCATTGATTACTGTGGGAACCGGTCCATAGTAAATGAAGAGACGGACATTGTTGAATAGGTATGCAACAATTGCTTGCTGGAGGTAAACCTTGGGAAAGACTGTGTCGCTGAGATGATGGCAGTTAGGGAAGTGTGGCAGACACCAGTCAATGGAACCTTGGTGAGTTGGCAGAATTATTAGCAGAATCGTTAGCAGACTTAATGACATTTCACTTGTCTTTACGTTCTGGGTTCAAATGTTGCTGAGGTCGACTTTGCTCTTCACCCTTTTGAGGTTGATGGATTAAGTACCAGTTGAGGACTGGGGTTGATGTAATCAACTTAACCCCCTCCCCCCCTTGAACTTGCTGACCTTGTGCTAGAATTTGAAACCATTATTATTTTTTTGATGAAATCTCACAGCTTATTTTGCTCGGTCTTATGGAAAGGGTCAGCTGTCCACAGCCAGCAAACTAAGGTGACACTTGTTTACTAATTATGCTTCAAGAACCCTGTGGAGAACTCTTGCAGTTCCAAGCAGCGATGATTTTTGTAGGTGTTCTATCTTTACTCTAGTACCAATCTTTTTGAACCATGTTGGTAGTTGAGTTCTGACACTTTCAAGTGTGCCAGTTGCCATTGGTATCATTTCTAATCTCCTCATTGACAACAACCTTCGTATTTCCCACTTTCAAGTCGTCGTAATTGTTGACTTTTTCTTCTTCTTTCTCTATGATCCTGTTGTCACCAGAACATTATTATTATTGAGTGAGAGAGCAAGAGCAATGCATATCAACAAAGTGACACTGGGGTACAAATGCACGAAGCCCAATATACCCATCATGACGACCCGTCTGATAAGGGTGCATCAAGCACATGCATCACAACCACATGTGCATGACATGGTGATCTCGTATCAAGAGAAACTGTGCATAACTTTGCAAGTGGGTCCCAATTAGAATTTTCTTCTGGTCAAGTTGCCCATCGTGCTCAAAAATAAGATTTGTTTAAGGATCCATGTTTCCCGGGGTGAATTATTCAAATCCCAAAGAATTCCTCTCAACACATGGCTATGATACTCCCCCACTACTCCTGCTCATGATCAAAGATGCACATATCGTCAGCCACCAAGGGACATGCTCAACTGGTTATGGTCAAGCAACTGACAAGCAAGTCTGTGGTATTGAACAGAACATTTGCTGTAGCCCATCTTTTATACCAAGACAAAACATGTGCATGATAGCACTTCCAATCAGTTAAGATCAGAAGCCATGAGAGCCAGTGCTTGGTATTGCATCAGGGCATTTATTATTATTATTATTATTATTATTATTAAGGTGGTAGAATTGTTAGCATGCTGGATGAAATGCTTAGCTACATTCCGAGTTCAAATTCCACCGAGGTCGACTTTGCCTTTCATCCTTTTGGAGTTGATTAAATAAGTACCAGTTACATGCTGGGGTCAATGTAATCGACTTAATCCCCTCGCCTTTTATCCTTTCGGGGGCGATGAAATAAGTACCAGGTACACAATGGGGCAACTAGCCTCCTTCCCCACCAAATTTTCAAGGCCTTGTGCCTAGACTGAAAATAATTATTATTATCATCATTATTTTTATTAAGGTGGCGAGCTAGCAGAATCACTAGCATGCCAGGTGAAATGCTTACCTGTATTTTGGCTGCCGAGGTCAACTTTGCTTGTCATCCTTTCAGGGTAGAAAAATTTAGTACCAGGTGAACACTGGGGTCAATGTAATCGACTTGTCCCCTCCCACAAAATGTCTGCCCTTGTGGTAAAATTTGAAACCATTATTATTATTATTATTATTATTATTATTATCATTGTTGTTGTTATTGCAGCCTTTTACAAGAATGAGTGGCCTTGACCGTGTTAGAAGAATTGTTCAAGAGGAAGGACGGACAGCCAGGAATCTTGTGCAGTACAATTTACCACTCCAAGAGAGGCCTGTCAGTGAAAGAAGCAGTAAGTTTACCAATTCTTTTCCTTTTGAAGTTTTGCTTTGTGTAATTGTCCTCCTCCTCCTCATTTAATGTCTGCTTGAATGGTTTCTTAGAATCAGGAATTTATGTACAACTGAGGAAACTAAAATGAATCCTTTATGAATATATTGAGTAGAGGATGTTGGCTAATTTGGAGAAACGTTTGATTAGTGAAAATAATGGTTGAGCCTGTAAGTGGTTACTTAGCTTGCTAGAAATAATAACTAAACCTCTCTCAAGTCAGGCTCTTCTATAGCATAATCAGGAGATAAAGAACAGACATTGATAACCATTTCTAGGGTCTCCAATATTGGTGCAACTAAAACCAAGAAGGATTCAGTGGATAATGTAGTGCTTCACAGCCCCTCCTTAAAAAGGTCTGGCCGTGGGTGGACTGCTTTTGATAATTGTTTTACTTGGTTTACTCAATCAAGATTGAACTGGGACTAGATAGCAACAGCAATCCTTGACCTGATAGATGATTTATTTAATACAGATCAATATCTTGTTGTGTTTGTGTGTGAAATCAATATTGTCCAGATTTTATCATGAGGTGGCGGTACATATGTACTAACAACGGCGGTACATATTCTAAAATTGGAACGATGCTGAGATTAGCATGGCCCCTGTGTAATGATGACATGCAAATTCGTGAAGTGTTCCATATTTTTGTAAAGACATTCGAGCGAGATTGTTGCCAGTGCCGCTGGACTGGCTCCTGTGCAGGTGGCACATAAAATACACCATTTTGAGCGTGGCCGTTGCCAGTACCATGTGACTGGCCCTCATGCCGGTGGCACATAAAAGCACTCACTACACTCTTGGAGTGGTTGGCCTTAGGAAGGGCATCCAACTGTAGAAACTCTGCCAAATCAGATTGGAGCCTGGTGTAGCCATCTGGTTCACCAGTCCTCAGTCAAATCGTCCAACCCATGCTAGCATGGAAAGCGGACGTTAAACGATGATGATCTAATACTTTTATCATAATGTTATTACTAAGAATAATGACAACGGACCGAGATTCTGGTGATATGAAGTTCTTAAGAAAACCTTTCCACGTCAGTGAAACCGAGATCCAGAAACGCTGTGTGTTCCACCTATATGTAACAAGAAAACTTATCATACACCCTACCCCAACAAACCAAACTACATCTCTTTGACGAACTATACTTATCTCTCACACTCCAGTTTTGTCCTCTCGGCCCTGTCCACTGCATCATTGCTATCCAGTAGCCCACCCCCAACTATATACCCAGGTTTTCACCACTCACCACATTCCCCTCCCCCACTCTCTACTCATGCTTCTTTGGCAATCCCCTGCCACTTAGATTATGACCTCCATACCTCAAGGGTATTCCCTGGCATTTCCACCATCTATCTATCTATCTATCTATCCCTTCTTTTACTCAACCATCCCATCTATATTCTGATCCCCCATCCCTTGTGAGTATGCCTGGCATTTTGCCACCATCTTTCTCCTGCTCTCTCTTGCACTCCTGCTGTCTTCCACTCTCTCTCTCTCTCCTTCTCTTGCTCTTCCTTCATGTTGGATAACCATGTATCCCCCCCCTTACAGCAGCACACCTGTTTTTGTCCTCATTTTTCTCTCTCTCTCTGGTTGGGTAACCATGTGCCTCCCCTACAGCAAGACACCTGTTTCTGATTCTTTGACTCACTATAACCATTCACCATCTGACACAGGACTCCCCCTCCATTGCCCCCTTCTTTCTCATCTCAAAGATTCCTTGTTTTGCAAGTTACTTGGTGGTCCTGCCAGTGCTGGTGCCATGTTAAAGAGACCGATAGAATAAGTACTAGGCTTACAAAGAATATGTCCTGGCCACAGTCAAAAAACTGAAACAAGTAAAAGAGTAAAGAGACATGCTGGACTGTGCAAACCTCAACCCTGACTTTATGAAGATCTTCATCACTTGTGATGAGACATGGGTTTATGGTCTCTGCGTGATGTGTTTGGTCATCTTGCATGGAAATGAAAATCTGACGAGTGAGTAAGTACTACATGTCTGTACTCTAGGTGTAACAGCTGGGAACTGATGCAGCCTACTGGTGCAAAAATGTTCATGCATGCACAGGAAGGGTGTCATCGCCTCCCACCCAAAGCATTTTGCTGACACGACATTAGTTTTGGAAGAAAAAAGTAAAGTTAGATACTTTTTGAATGCACCTCATATACATACTCACAAGTGTATAAAATAGTGGAAAAATATATACCAAAGATATTTCATCATCATCATCGTTTAATGTGCACTTTCCATGCTGGCATGGGTTGGATAGTATGACTGAGGGCTGGCAAGCCAGGAGGCTGCACGAGGTTCCAATCTGATCTGGCAAGGTTTCTACAGCTAGATGCCTTTCCTAGCGACAACCACTCCGAGAGTATGGTGGGTGTTTTTTACATGCCACCAGCATGGGGGTCAGTCAGGCGGCACTGGCATTGACCACGCTCGAATGGTGCTTTTTACGTGCCACCAGCACAGGTGCCAGTCAGGCGGCACTGGCATCGGCCATGACTACGATTTCACTATAAGATAATATTTTCTGGAAACTGTGAAGACTTCACAAACTCAGAGCTTCTTGTAACTAATCAACAAACAGTTGTTAGTATTTAGATCAATGCAATAGTTTATAACTGTTCCTAATTACCAAGTCAGTGAATAAACATTTAAAGCTACCATTTCTAGCCGGTGGAATAACTACATAGAGGCTTCTTTGTTGGTTTGAGTTGCCATCTTGTTGATGATAGGGATGTCGAGAATTATATTTTTGTCCCTTTGTGTTTCCCAGGCAGAGCAGTGACACGACAATGGAGAATGAGTTCCAAGCTGCGGTCTGTGTCGGTTTCAGCCAAAGACAAGATGATGTGTGGCAGTGGTATTTCCACCCTCAAGTGCTTCCAGGATTTAACTAAGTCACCAAAATCTGACAGTAGTACCAAGAGAGCTGATGTGAGGGCCCGCTATTGGGCATTTCTATTTGACAATCTTCAGCGTGCTGTCGACGCTATTTATGAAACTTGTGAACAAGATGAAAGTGTTGTTGAATGCAAGGTAAGTTATATAATTCTTCTGTCTCCTGTCCGCTTTGTTTGGCAGTGGCTGAGATGACTGGCAAAATAATTTTTAAAATGTCACATTCTTTGCTGATGTGATCAGATTAAAATTAAAACATGCAAATTTTTGTTTCCCATATATGCCAAAGACATTTAATATACTTTGTAGTATGTTATGATAGCATAATGAAATACGGTGTTTCTACAAGTCATTAATATGTATGTACCAACTAACAGGAATGTGTTTAATATGTAAAATTAGTATATCCAATAACGTAACTGTGCTATTGTGGATGGTTAATAGGTTGAATGGGTGTTGATGAAGGAGCAAAACTCCTGGAATATGGCATATACACCCATTATCCATCTTTCATCTTCACTTGCACTGTTGTTTATATTAGACATACAAAATCAGTGCTAATCCATTGTTGATTCTCTATTAATTTAGATTTACTGAATCATAAGAGCATCACATGAAATGGCTTGCTGTATTATTCTGGCTCTTTGCATTCTGAGTTCAAACCTTATTGAGGTCAATTTTTTGTTTAACATTTTGGAGTTGATAAAGTAAAGTACTAGTCAAGTATTCAGGTCATGTGATGATGTGAGAAACAATTATTGTGGGTGGTGGATTGGCAGAATTGTTAGAGCACTGGTAAAAATGCCTTGGGTTTGGCTCCCTATGTTCTGAGTTCAAATTCTGTCAACCCTGTTTTGCCTTTCCTCATTCTTTTGGTGAGTGGACTGGTGAAGGTGGGGTGTCCTTGAAGTACCAGTTGAACACTGGAGTCGATGTGATAAATAAGCCCCTCCCTCCAAATTTCAGGCCTTGTGCCTATAGTAGAAAGAATTCTTATTATTATTAAGCTAGTATGCTGGTAGACTTATTTGAATGTTGGACAAAATGCTTTGCAGTATTTCTTTCTATTTCTGCATTCTGAATTCAAACCCTGCCATTGTCAACTTGGCCTTTCATCCTTACAAGTTTGATAAAATAAAATAGCAGTTGCGCCCTGAGGTCAATACAGTCGACAATCCCCTGCCCAAAACTGTTGGCCTAGTTCAAAAATTTGAAACCATTGATATTATCATTTTTATTATTTTCTCTATTTTTCCAGGAAGTGATCATGATGTTGGAGCAGAGCACCAAAGATTTTAACTGTTTGATAAAAAGACTGCAGTTATTACGAGATTTTGATAATGCTGCCAAAGATGGTGACCGGTTAGTGTAACATATGCATACATATATGTCTGTGTGTGTGTGTTGTGTGTGTGTATATATATATATATATATATGTTTGTGTGTTGTAGCCCATGCTATCATGGAAAGCGGACGTTAAACAACAATGATGATGATGATATATATATATATATGTTTGTGTTTTTATATATATATATATGTATTATATGCACACGCACATATACATATAAGTACTAGTATCTATCTGTATCTATCTGTCTATCTATCTGTCTATCTGTATCTATCTGTCTATCTATCTGTCTATCTGTATCTATCTGTCTATCTATCTGTCTATCTATCTGTCTATCTATCTGTCTATCTATCTGTCTATCTATCTATCTATCTATCTATCTATCTATCTATATATCTATATATATATATATATATATATATATATATATATATATATATATATATATATATATATATATATATATATATCATCATCATCATCATCATCATCATTTAACATGCATGTTCCATATTGGCATGGGTTGGACAGTTTGACATGGAGTTTGCTAACTGGAACTATCCAGACTCCAGCTGTCTGTTGGGGCATGGTTTCTATGGTGGATGCCCTTCCTCATGCCAGGAAAGTTTGCACTTATGGACATTGAACTTATCTCTTTTGATAGAAAAGAAAAACCACCAAACCCTTAACCCTTTAGCATTTAAACTAGCCCAAATATTCTGTTTTATGTTCAAACTGGCCAGATCCAGCACCTCATACATACCTTACAATGTCATTCTAAAAATAATCACATCTTGAAAATCTTGAAGCTACAAGGTAGTACATGATTAATTTTAAAAAATGTTAATAAATAGGTGCAGGCATGGCTGTGTGGTCAGAAGCTTGCGTGGCACCTTGGGCAAGTGTCTTCTAGTATAGACTAGGGCCAACCAAAGCCTTGTCAATGGATTTGGTAGACGGAAACTGAATGAAGCTTGTCATGTATATATTTATATATATATATATATTTATGTGTGTGTGTGTCTTTGTATCTGTGTTTGTCCCCACCACCATTGCTTGACATTGTAACTTAGCAGTTCGGAAAAGAGATTTATAGAATAAGTACTGGGCTTACAAAGAATAAGTCCTAGGGCCAATTTCTTTGACTAAAAAAACCCCTTCAAGCATGGCTGCAGTCAAATGACTAAAGTAAGTAAAAGAATAAATAAGGATTACATTTGATAAATTAATCTGAATGCTAAAGGGTCAATGCAGTTGCAGTTTTTCTAGGATGATGTCCCTACCTGCAACCAAATTGTAACAGCTTAATTAATAAATTTAATGAGAATTTATTCAATTGATTTACTCTTTTTAAAAAATTTTTTTTTACCTGTTTTGTGTCTCATATTAATTTTTGTTGCTTATTTTTTCAAATTTCTAGTCCTATTTCAATTGCTTGGGAAGTAAGAAAAATGTCACCTGGTAAAACCACATCTCACAGTCCGATACAAGATTGTTGTTCTCCGACATCTGCCCAGCGGGTTCTCAACTTTGGCACATCAAATGCCACAATTCAACCTTTGGAGTGAGTATTTTGTAACAAAGTAAAATTCAGTTTGAATGTTATATTCTTGACATAACATCACCGTCATTCTTTAATATCTGTTTTCCATGCTGGTATGGGCTGGATGGTTTGACAGGACAAGAACTGGTCAGCCAGAGAACTGTCCAGACTCTAGTTGTCTGTTTTGGCACAGTTTCTTTGACTGGATGCCCCTCCTAATGCCAGCCGTTTTACAGAGTGTGCTGGGAATTTTTTGTTTCACCAGCACGGGAGCATTGACATAGCACCAGCAGAAGTGCATCTCATGTGGCATCAATGTGAGTGCATTCTACGTGGCATCAATGTGAGTGCATTCTATGTGGCACCAGCAACTGCAAAACAAAAACCTCTCAGCCGGGAGAGGGATTTGGGGGGGGGGCATGGCCATAAAGAACATAATTGTATGTATGCATTGTAACAATTATCATTTTCCATATTGCTAACTTCATCTGTGGAATTGGCAGTTATATCTTCAGCATCATCATCATCATCATCATTTTAATGTCCATTTACCCATGTTTGCATAGGTCAGATGAAATTCTTTAAGGCAGTTTTTTTCTACAGTTTTGGGTTATAATATTAATAATAATAATAATAATAATAATAATCTCACTTTTGGTGAGTGGGTAAGTTAATTACAACAACCACAGTGCTCACCTGGTAGTTACTCAACTGGTAATCAAGCCCAAAAGGATGAAAGGCAAAGTCGACCTTGGTGGAATTTGAACTCGGAACATAAGGATGAAATGCCACTAAGCACTCTGCCAGCTTACCAACTCAGAATTTGAATGCAGAACGTAAAGATGGATGACATGTGACTAAGCATTTTGTCCAGTGTCCTAATTATTTTGCCAGCATGCTACCTTGTAATAATAATAATAATAATAATAATAATAATAATGATATTCATAAAAACTTTAGTAAATGTGCTCTTGATTCTGTTGATAAAGGTCTCCTGTGAAATCACCCCTGGGCAACAGCTGGGCAGACCGAGTGAAGGGTATAACATCTGGACACAGTCCAGCTGTGAATAACAGTGTCACCTCAAGTGTTGCCCCCAATGAGGAGTTGAACCAAGAGAACGATGGTAAGTCATGTTAAAATCAAAATTGACTGTTCTGTTTTCCGTTGTTGGAATTTTAAAAAATGTCTTTTCACTTTTCAAGTGTCAGGTGGTGGTGTAATACTGGGGGGTGAACAGGTGTGAATCTAAAAGGTTTTTCAGTTGAACCAGATTCAGTCATTAGGTCAAACTGAGGCAATACTTAGCCAAGATACTGTGCACTTGAATGTTACCTGGAAACCTGAAATTGCAAATTAAACACTTAAAAACCACTTGGTCATGTTTAATTCTTTTTACCTTTTTGTTTTTTGCCAAAATGGCAGTCATTGCTGTCTGACTCTCTCACCTACTGTTGTTCATTTAATTGACGAATACCACAAATAGTATGTATATGTGTGTGTGTGTGTGTGTGTGTACATAATTGGGCATCATCATTTAACGTCTGCTTTCCGTGCTGGCATGGGTTAGACAGTTTGACTGGAACCGGTAAGCCAGAGAGCTGCACCAGGTTCCAGTTTGATTTTGACTTGGTTTCTACTGCTGGATGCCCTTCCTAATGCCAACAACTCCAAGAGTGTGATGGGTGCCTTTTACTCATCGCCGTCACAGGACACTTGTCTATATACATATATGCAGTTTTGTGCATGTGTGTGTGTGTGTGCACATGCATATTTAACTATGTTTATGTATTCTTGAGTATGTGTATGTTTGTGTAGCTCCTTGTGCATTCATGCTTATACACATGTGTATGCATGCTGGGAGGTGTGTGTCTGTACTGTAACTACAAGAAACTTAAGGCACATTACATTGCAAGTGAAGTGCTATGCCTAATGACGAAAGTAAGTCATTTAAATCCTGGCTCAGCTTGTCTAATGCAGTGGTTCACAGCTGGAGTCCATATGATCCTTGGGGGTCTATATAAGATTCTTTTTGGTCCATACAAGCAAAAATAGTAAATTGGAGGTCTGCAAGTAGTGTTTTAGGGTCCATGAAAGAATTTTTGCTTTAGATGTATTTATATTGCAAGAAACAACTAGGTTTTTTCTGACATTTTACATAGTTCCTGAAGATGTGTAAAGAAATTTTGATTTATTAAGTCTCTTAATGAATTCTTTATACTGAAATATATATTGAAGAAGATAAATATGTTCATTTGAATATATACGTTTTTGCGTCGTAACTCCTTTATTATTATTAATATAACCAAAAGGATCGATTCTTGAAGAGTCTGCATACCTTCACTGTCGTTTCTTTCTGCTATTTTGGTGATGATTTTTTGAGTTAGCTTACCAATCATTTTTGTTGGTAGTTAATTTATAATATATTGATATATATATATATATATATATATATATATATATAGGTGAGAAAGTTGGTATGTGAAAGCACGTGGTTGGATGTATAAAAGATAATAAGAGTGAAAAAACTACAGAAGGCTTGTGTTACATGGTTAAAGTATATATTTAAATTATGTCAGAAAAATGTTCGAAAAATGTCATAAAATCTTTTTGGTATATAAACATTGTATTTTGAGAAATAACCGGTTTCGTGTTGTCTTTTCAAATTTCTCTACTTCATTGTGTCGTGTTCACTCCAGTTATATAAATATAAATATATAACTATTCCCAGTGGCTTTTTGAAACTGGCACCACCAAGAAGAAACAGTATCATTGACAACAGCATGAAACTGTTATGATCTCTTGGACATTGACTGATGAGGAATTGGTTACAAATTTTCTGTTTGTTATGGTTTTGTGAAATTCTCTGTTATGTTTTTGTTTAATTTTTCTGTTTTTATTAAATCTTCGAAACACAAATACACATGTTGACAACTTTCTCCATCTTGTTAGAGTAACACCCAATTTTTTCTGCTGTTTTAATGGTGATACTACGTTGAAAAGATATCACTTTCTTGTCTGTATCATACAATACATATTTCAATGCTTCTAGAAAAAAAAAACATATTTGTTTGTGTCCATTTATATACACACATGGTTGTTATGTACGTTATATATTTTTTAATTTTTTATTTTTCTAGATGAAGCAGATGGCTGGGAGACTGTGCAGCGTGGAGGCAAATCTAAATCTCGAAACCACAACAATAATAATAACAGTAATGTTGTTAATAATAATAATAATAATAGTAGTCGATCTGAAAAGTCTTATAATAATAATAATAACAGTAATAACAATGTAGCTGGTTTTGCGAAAAGCCGACGCTCAGAAAAATACTCAAATAATCGAACGTTTGTTGAATCCAACAACAACAACAACAACAACCATAGTTGTAATAACAGTCATAATAATAATAATAATTCAAATTTCTCCAAGTCCACCGTTTATCTTCCTGGTCAGAAGGACCGTGTCTTCAGCTCTTCACCAACTTCCATACATTCTAACTACATTTTGCCATGTTTTTCTGATCAGAAACTCCACACAAACTGCCCCAAATCTCCCCAGCCCCACAACAACAACAACAACAACAACAACAAAAACAACAGCAGCCACACAAGAGCATACCATGGAAACCATATGACCCCGTTGTCGTCATCGTCGTCGTCAGTGAAACACTCTGTCAAGTCCCCTCCAACTCCCTCGGGTGCAGCGGAGCATGGAGGCCGGACTGGCAGGACTCAAAGGCGCGAACACACTCCTGACCGGTTCTACGGGAGCCGAACCTGGGACTCTGGGATCGGCCTTCATGAGAGGACGCATAGTAAAGAGAGCGAGAAGGAGAACATCCCTGTGCTTGGTTGTGATCTGGATGCCAACGACGGGGATGATGAGGCTGAAGATGAACTGTTGTTGGACATATACGAACTTGAGGATTACAACTCGTTGAAAGACGAGGAATCGGACCATGTTGTATTCAGTGAAACTGAAGAACTACATTCAATGTCTTCCCAGAAATCTCCAGAAATCTCAGATGACGACAAAGTGAATTTTGATGAGGATGAAAAGAAAGCATTTGCTGTAAGTCACCTCACTCTTTACTTATATTTTTATACTATCGACATTTTTTGGGTGCCATTTTAGCATGCAGTCTACTTGGCCATTTACACTTTAGCATGAAGTATATCCCTAACCTAACCATAATTCTAATCCTAATCCCTAACCTTAATTCTAATCCTAAACCTTTACTCAGATCAGGTTATTTCACAGTGTAGGCTTCAGATATTGTGGTAGACTGCATGCTAAATTAGCAATCAGTTTTTCAAATTATTTTTTTTAACACTTTAGCAATTAAACCAGTCATATCCAGTCAAAGTATTCTGCCTGTTTTATGGTCAAACTGACCAGATTTGGCCTCTCACAACAACCCTATAATATCACTCTAAAAATTAAGTTACCTCCTCAAAATCTCATATCTACAAGATAATGCATAATTAATTTAAAACATAATGAATAAAAAAGTATTACATTTGACGGAATAATGTAAATGCTAAACGGTTTATCTTGTAATACTTCAGTTACCATTCTGCTTTAAACAAAGGACTGTAATAACAAAGTTATTTAATAAATTCTTCATTATTGCAAAATTAATTGAAACAAAAGCAACAAAAAAGTTCAAAATATAAAAATCTAGGCTTTTTGCTTCTTTCTGGTTAATTATTTTTACTTTTAATGAATCCATACTTTATCGAGTGTGTACGTGTGATGCTTTTTATTTTGCAGGAACTGACTTCAGCCTTAGATGAAGCTGACAAGTTAAGCAGTCAGTTGGAATTGGCAAACCAACAAGAACAAAATTGGCTTGAAAAACTGGCGCAAGAAGAGAGTACTCCGATTGCTGATGTTGAAACAGAAAATGAAATTGAGGTTAAAACTTGCTTCTTTCATTCGAATGAATCTGCACTCAGACAATGATCATCATTATTTTTATCTCTTTCCACTTCCTGGCCACTCCTACCCTCTCTTCCACAATATGAGTAGCTGTGTAGCTCCCGTACAACAAGAGAACTGTTCTGTTTTGGCCCCTCCTTAATATTTTAACCTCTCGTTTCCAAGCATAAAGCCACCTCCTTCTCTACTGTAGCCTCACTCACTTGAAAGGGATCTTCATCATACAAGCTGCATGGTCACCTCACTTGTGCTGGTGCCATGAATAAAGCACCCAATACACACTGTAAAGTAGATGACATTAAGAAGGGGATCAAGCTGTAGAAACCATGCCAAAGCAGGCATTGGAGGATGATGCAGACTTTTGATCCATTGGATCCTGTCAAGCAAGTCCAACCATGTTAGCGTGGAACATAGATGTTAAATGATGGTGATGACAACGATGTGTGTTTGTGTGCACCCATGTATTGGTTTACCTTTTGCCAATAAATATGTACGCTATTTATTTGGTCTTGACTTCTATGATTATTGCTAGTTTGTCAGATTTCTTTTGTCACACATTCGGTGACCTCTTCAATGACTATCTGCGATGGTTGTAAACCACTTTCCCATGGAACCACATGTCTGGTCATGGGGAAATATTACCTTGTTTGGAAACAGGTAAGGGTTGGTGACAGGAAGAGCATCCAGCTTTAGAATATCTGCTTCAACAAATTCTATGATTATTGTTAGTTTGTCAGAGTTCTTTTGTCACACATTCGGTGACCTCTTCAATGACTATCCGTGATGGTTGTGAACCACTTTCCCATGGAACCACATGTCTGTTCATGGGGAAATATTACCTTGTTTGGAAACAGGTAAGGGTTGGTGACAGGAAGAGCATCCAGCTTTAGAAAATCTGCTTCAACAAATTCTGTGTGATCCCAAGCAAGTATGGGATATGTGAACATTAAAACAATGTTGATGATGATATAATTAACAATAAAGGTGTAGAAATGGCAGTCATTAAAGAGAAAAATAGAATAATTGTGGTATTCCAGCTCTCTGTGCTCCTAAGTTCAAATCATGCCAAGGTTACCTTTTGCCAGCCGTCCTTCCAATAAGTTTTTAGTCAAATTATTTGACCATTGGATGGACTATTTTATAGTATCTGAAGCAGCAGTTTCTGTTCTGATTTTAAATTGCACCAGAGCTAAACACCCCTCACCATAAGAGTGCCCTGTCCACTGTGGAGAAGTTAGACTACAGCCTGCATTGATAAAATTGTAATGGTGTGCTGAGGCTTTCATCCATCGCTGATGAAAAAATGACTGAATGGAAGTTTCATTTACTTTATTGGAAAGTTTCTTTTAAATTGTATCATTTAGTGATAGTCATTTCCCTAATAAACACGCACACTATTTACTTGATCTTCATTTCAGCTTTATTATTATTATTATTATTATTATTATTATTATTATTATTATTATTAGTTTATTTGTCAGAGTTCTTTCATTACACATTCTGTGACTTCTTCAATGGCTATTTATTCTTCTCTCTATCTTGTCTTCCCTCTGGTTTTGTTCTGTCTATGCTATCTTTTTTATATATATATATATATATATATATATATATATATGTATATATTAAACGAAAGCTGACATAATTAAAAGATTAATGGAAATGAAGAATATTTCATGTTTTAATTTCAGAACACGGATCTGAATTTAGAAGCTTTAGTCAATTCATGTGAAGGTAAGTTTATTTTACAGCTTGACTTGTTCCATTGGAATTTGGTAGAATGGTTAATTAACAATACATCATGAATATATCAATAAATATTGAAGGAAATATCAATATTTGGGATATTGTTTGTTGCGTTGTCTTGGGACTTGGTTCATGGAATCATAATCTTTGCAATTTGCAGTGTTTGCTTTTCCATACTGATCTTGATTGAGTTGTCTGTTTCTCTCAGCCAAGGAACATGTTGTATGTAAGATTCAACATACTGAGATATTGCCTCACTGTCTCTAATGATGTCATCCTTGGGCATTTTCATGCAGCTGGTGTCTTCCATCATCATCATCGTCGTCGTTTAACGTCCGCTTTCCATGCTAGCATGGGTTGGACGATTTGACTGAGGACTAGTGAAACCAGATGGCTACACCAGGCTCCAATCTGATTTGGCAAAGTTTCTACAGCTGGATGCCCTTCCTAACGCCAACCACTCTGAGAGTGTAGTGTGTGCTTTTACGTGCAACCGGCACGAAGGCCAGTCAGGCGGTACTGGCAACGGCCACGCTCAAAATGGTGTATTTTACATGCCACCTGCACAAGAGCCAGTCCAGTGGCACTGGCAACGATCTCGCTCGAAAGTCTTTACATGTGCCTCCGGCACAAGTGACAGAAAGGCAACGCTGGGCACAGGTGCCATCACGATTTTGCTTTCACTTGCCCCAACAGGTCTTCGCAAGCCGAGTTTCCAATGAAGGAGACAGCTTGTGTTAGAAACATAAATTGTGACTAAGGTTTGGTGGAAGATTTTAATTCAGAACTTTTTAAAACGAGGCATTTGTACTACAGAGCCAGAGGCGGTTTCTGGCCGGTTGGTATTAAAAGAGTTAAAGATAAGGTGTGATACAAGGTAGATTTGTCTGCTGTATCTAGCAAGTTGAGTGACTGTATAAACGCTATTCCCTTGACTTTTGTACCGGTAATATTTGGATTTCACTTCATTCTGTTTGGATTTGTATCCAATCCTTATTATTGTTTTTTTTTTTTCATTCTATCTCTCAAATAGATTCTGAAAGTTATAAGAGTAAGTCGTGGGGAGAAATTGTCGACGAGGCCGACGCCAGAACTCCAGGACACGGCGTCCATATGCATGAAAAACTTTCTTCTCCATCTCGTAAACGGTAAGTAATTATTGCCACCTTCACCTCTGCATGATAGATACAGGTGTGGGTGCGTGGTTAAGAAATTTGCTTCCCAACCACATGGTTTTGAGTTTAGTCCCAGTGTGTGGCACCTTGGACAAGTGTCTTCTGCTATAGCTCTGGACTAACCAAAGCTTGTGAGTGGATTTGGTAGGTGGAAACTGAAAGAAGACCTGTGTGTGTGTGTTTATGTTTGTGTCTCCTTGTCCTTGACATCATGTGATAGTTGTAAACGAGAGTCACTGTCATACAAGCAGTATCATTTGTTTCCAAAAAATTCTGCTTGTCTGCAAGGAAATATTTCCTCTCTTGGAAATGGGTTGAGGTTGGCAACAGGAAAGGCATCCAGTCACAGAAAATCTGACCCACGCAAGCTTGGAAAAGTGAACATTAATAGTGACAATGAAAATTCTTTCATTACCTTCTCCATGTTTATTGTCTAAGTTTCACAATTTCCCTTGAGTTTGCTGTTATCTGTCTAGTTCAAGGATACTTTTTGGATTGGTTTTTTTTTTGAGACGTTCTGTGGCCAAACTGGAGCAGAAGCCCTACTATCAGTATTATTTCTTGCTTGATCAGTAAGGTCTTAGGATTAGCTGCTTTCTTACTGAGATTCTCACCACTCCTAAGCATGGGGCTAAAACCCTTATTTATTAGTTTCAGTTACAAGGGTCAATACTAGTAATCTTCTAGACTTACAAGCATGCTGTCTCCCCTTTTCGTTTTTTCTATAGTGACTCTTATGGTCTCCTTTCCTTGGAGCTGGCTGCCTCACACCTCCAGCACTCAGACACATCTGTTTACCTATATGCACTTAACATAGCATAGACCGCTGAGCACATTTTATGAAAATGAGACGGCCATACACACATAAAAAAACAAAACATAGTTAAAGTATCTTCTTAGTATATAATGGTGGCAAGTTTCACATCATCTGAAAAGTCATTAGTTGAACTATTAATCCTCTTGCATTCTGGTGGGTATCGGAGCATTTGAGTGACATTAGACCCCCAACACACATCCATATATTAAATGCATCTATCTGGGCCATGATCATGGCCTGTCGATCTGTGCCTGACAGCCATGATCGTGGCCTGTCGCACTTTGTGTTAAGATGGCTACTAAACATGGTCATTGGATACGTCTCGTGCATACACATTATATAAGAGGCATGTGAAACTGTGTTGTGAAATAAACAAACTTTTGGATCAGTTCCAATATGTTTAGTTCATATTTGACTGTAAAAAAGCCGTTTTCATAGCAGTTTGCCATGGAGAAAATTTTTGCTTTTGGTAAAAATTGTTAAACACACCAACACTCATTTCAGAGCGCCCCCTGTGAACCAATGTATGCAGTTCAAGCTTTTTAGTTATTGTCAGCACTGGATACCAATTGGGACAACCATGAAATGACTTTGGTTGTCATAGCTTCCTTATAGAAAGTCAGTCAAAACTATCTGCATGTGATGTAGGTAAATGGCTGTTGTAGTTTGTCCTGTGGAATGACTGCTAGTGTTTTTACCTTAAAGTGAAGACTTTCTGCATGGCAAACTGTTGTGAAAATTGCTTTTTTTTTTACAGGTCAAGCACATCCTAAATTCATTGAAACTAATCTGAAATGTTGTTGCCTCATTGAATGCATGAAAGCAAGAACTATGTGTGGCTCTAGGCAAAGGTATGGCTGAGATAGGTGCAGGTGTGGCTGTGTCATAAGCAGTGCTTCCCAACCACATAGATCCTGGTTCAGTCCTGCTGTGTGACACCTTGGGCTGGCCAAAGCCTTGTGAGTGGATTTGGTAGATGGAAGCTGAAAGAAGCCCATTATGTAAATATATATACAAGCACACATATACATATATGTGTGTTTGTACCCCACAATCACTTGACAACTGGTGTTGGTGTGTTTACATCCCTGTAACTGTTTGGCGAAAGAGGCCAATAGAATAAGTACCAGGCTTGAAAAGATATGTATTGAGGTCGATTCATTCAACTAAATATTCTTCGAAGTGGTGCCCCAGCATGGCCTCAGTCTAATGACTGAAACAAGTAAAAGATATATATGTATACACACAAATACACACTATTTAAATGTATGGCAGGCATTTAAAGAATTAATTAGGATTCTTCTGTCTTTTTCTCTCTCCACATCACCTCTTCTTTGGAATTAGGTCTCCCACTGAACGAAAGAAGCGTCATGAACAGAAGCAAGCCAAAGCACAGGAACTCCGTACAAAACTGAACCGAGAGAAGGCTGCTAGATTAAAAGAAATCTCAAGGAAGGTATGAAGCCGACTATTTTTGGTCATTTTTGATTGCTGTCTCTTGGATTGTTAGCATCAATTTGGATACGATGTAAGCACTACTTCATCAATTCTTCTCATCCTAACACCCCATACTGACTCTACTCCATCTCTGCTAGTCGTCCACTTGTCATAAACCTCAGCCCCATCACCTAAACTTCATTGTAACCCCATGTCTTAACTATAAACTTTAACTAAATATAGAAATAAAGTTTTTGTAGAACCACCCACCATTTCAAATAAGTTTTGGTTCTGAAACCCACCGCTACTGCCACTTCAATAATTCTCCCTCCCCCCATCCAAAACTGACTTGAAACTATAAAATTCTAATTCTGAAATATCATCGGACTAGAGATAACCAAGTTACAACAGGTATATAGTCCATTTTTTTAATTCTATAGTGCATTGTTATACCTTTCGAAACCTTTTATTCTTTACAAACAATACACAATGCTTCAAGCAAACTACAATACTCTCTTATAAAATTAACTCTTTCATTGTTAATAACATATGGAATCACTCCATCACACTGACTTACATCCCTAGGCTTTACTTCTTAATCTTACAATGGTTATGATCTGAGGATCTTGTTTGTGTGTGTGTACACACACACACACATACATACATATACATGTAAAAGCATCCTTGCTGGTGACATAAAAATGACCCACTACACTCTTGGAGCGGTTGTCGTTAGAAAGGACATCTCGCCACAGAAACCATGCCAAATCAGACAGGAACCTGGTATAGGTTTCGATGATGTAATTGTGTATTTTTAGAACAACATTGTATGATATGTGTGACAGGCCAGATCTGGCTGGTTTGAACATAAAACAGATAGGATACTTTGAACGGATATGGTTGCTTTAAATAAGTTGGTGCTTAAAAGTACCTCTGAAAGTTGACCATGTCTGTCTCATCGGTTTAATTTTTTTATTGTATGTATATTATTACCCAGGTTGAAGAGGTTCGAGCTTGGAAAGATGATTTACTTCGTCAGAAAAAGGCTACCATGGAACGGAAACTACTTCAGGCTGAAGAGAAACGCCAGATGCAACTCAAAATGAAGGCACAGAAGGCTCATGATGAAGAGGCCAAGGTTAATATTTAATTGCAATTACCTGCCTGGTTTTCATATTGCTTCAGTGTAGCGTGTTCATTTATTGTGAATGTTGTTGTTGTTGTTGTTGCTATGGCTTCCCTTTTCTTTTTTTTGTTTCATTGTTTTAAAAGAATAACTTTTTCATTTCTGTTTTAACACAACTGTCCTGTAATACTTTAACTTCAACCTGTCTCTAATTACACTCACATATTCACCTGGAATATTGCACAAGTGCTTTACACACCTGGCTGCCCTCTACATAGAACAAGCAGACCACCTGATTAGTTAGTTGATTCACCCAAAACAGATGTTAAATGTCAACATGCATCCAATAGCATTCAGTGTCCAGACTACATGACATTATATCTTGGAATGATTGTAGAACATGGTCTCAGACCCTACTAGCTGATGGCATTTTTTAAGTAGATGACACCTGTAAGTCGGTTCTAAATCTTAAAATTACTCTTCCATGTGAATCCTTAAACATGCTGGAGATAATTTCTTCATTTGGTTATGTTGTCACATATGAGGCCACAGTGAAAGGTTTTAGAGGTGTGAAGCAGTGGTTCTCAACTGGGGTCCATGTTGCCCTTCCCTTGGAGGTCCATATAAGATTTTGTTGTTAGAATTTTTCTGCAATAAATTAACCACTTTTTATACAGTTCCTAATAATATTTGATTATAAAAATACAGCAGTTTTTAAACATTGAATGACTAATGAGGGTCCCCACTTCCTGTGTAAGATAGGAATCAACGGGGTCCATAAGCAAAAACTGGTTGAGAATCACTGGTATAGAGAATTGAAGTGATTGTATTTTCTGATTGGTTGTTTATTATATAGCCATCAGAATAGTGAACTGAACTCCTGCTCAGTTTGAACTCAGAATGTTAGGAGATGGAGAAAATAGTGTCTGGGTATTTAATCATTTAATCTACCACTTGAAGTGGAGGTGCAATGGCCCAGTGGTTAGGGCAGTGGACTCACGGTCATAGGATCGCAGTTTCGATTCCCAGACCAAGCGTTGTGAGTGTTTATTGAGCGAAAACACCTAAAAGCTCCACGAGGCTCCGGCAGGGGATGGTGGCGAACCCTGCTGTAGTCTTTCACCACAACTTTCTCTCACTCTTACTTCCCGTTGCTGTTGTGCCTGTAATTCAAAGGGTCAGCCTTGTCACACTGTGTCACGCTGAATCTCCCCGAGAACTACGTTAAGGGTACACGTGTCTGCGGAGTGCTCAGCCACTTGCACGTTAATTTCACGAGCCGGCTGTTCCGTTGATCGGATCAACTGGAACCCTCGACATCATAAGCGACGGAGTGCCAACAACAACAACAAGTCATCAGAATAGTGAGTTGAACTCCTGCTCAGTTTGAACTCAGAATGTTAGGAGATGGACAAAATAGTGTCTGGGTATTTAATCATTTAATCTACCGCTTGACCACCTCTACCATTCCACTGCACTCTGTCACTTCCATCAACATCATTCTTAATCTATCATTTAATGCGTGTGCATGCGTGCGTCTAAGGTTGGGTCTTCCTGTTTCATTCTTATTCCATATGAATGTGTACATTTGCTGCTGATATAGATGTTTTGTTACCTGTTGTATTGACTGGTTGTGATGTTTGTGATGGTGTTGTATTGATGGTTGTTTTGTCTGGTGGTGAGCAGTTAAATCTTTTGTATTGACTATAGTGTGGTTTATATTTGAGACATGGAATATCAAATATTGAAATATTCCTGTATAAGTTGTTTTACTTTTTTTTTTTTTTTATAAATGTTAATTAGTTTTTATTCCAAATAATGTTTGTTACATAATTACAATTAGGTTTTCTTTTGTTGGTGTTTTTTTGTTTTTTTTTTTTTACTTTTTGTGTCTGTCTTATTTGTTAATTCTGGGTGAAGTGTTTGTTGCATTATTTAATGATATATTTAGGAAATCTTTGTTTTTCCCCTCTTCACAGCACACAAAGGGCTCTTAGTTTTATCTTCATCATCATCGTCATCATTTAACATCTGTGTTCCATGCTAGCATGTGTGAGATAGTAGCACAAGAGCCGGCCAGGCCGAAGCCTGCACCAGGCTTCTGTGACTGTTTTGGCAGGATTTTTACAGCTGGATGCCCTTCCTAACACCAACCACTCAACAGAGTTCTGTAGGTGATAAATATACAGAGAATATTCTCATCAGCTGAATTCAAATTTATCAGTTTTATTCCTTATGTATCTTTTCTAACAAGCTTCTGGTGAAAAGCTTTTGTTCCCATTTCCATAACCAAGAAATTCCTAACTTCCAGTTCAAGAAAGACCTGGAAGGAATTATCAAGGTCTTGTCTGGACAAATCCCCATATCTTGACACTTGATAGAAAGGTGTTAATGATTAAATATAGTTGTCTATAGAATTATAAGGCTTAGATACTGAATGGAAAACTGCTTTTGTAAATGATGATGACTCGTCATTTGAGAAGATTTGTCAATACAAATGAAACCGTAGTCTCCGCCAATGCTAGTATCGTGGAACTGGCACCTGTGCTGGTGGCACATAAAAAGGAACCATTTACACTCTTGGGGTAGTTGGTGTTAGGAAGGGCATCCAGCCATAGAAAACCATGTTAAATCAGATTGGAGGATGATGATGATGATTCTTTTGTATTTGATCTTAATTCCTTCAAAATAGTCTGCTTATCTCCCACAGGATAGCGAGCAATGTCTATTTGCTTCAGTAGAATCCACAGTGGATCATCTAACTTTACCCCTTGTAACTTAAACTTAGCTTGGGCCAACAACTCTACCGCTGGTTGTTATGAAATTTAGAATCTAACTCTTTACCCCCATTGCAGGCTCTTACATGACTCATAAAATTACTAATCAATGAAAATCCTGCTACTGTGTCAGATGACAAGGACTCAATACTTCATACATGTGACATTTGTACACGGACTTTTTCAAGAATATACAGAAAGTATAAAAAAGGCAAACTTTGTGTGTTTACTCAAGCTGTGAACAATAACTACTAAATCTTCTTTAAACCATACCCTGTTGTCTTAAAAAGCGAACATATTGAATATTGTAGTCTTAGGTAGACAGTATCTGAATACAAAACAAGATGGGATAGTTATCACTACAGCATCTTTGAGCATAGGTCTGCTCTGTCGGTATTGACTCAGAACTAAACAACAGCAACTCTTGGAGGCAGCAGATCTGTTTAGCATGAAGCTAGAATTATCTGTGGCCCTGGAGGAAGTGATGTGACTCTACATACATCAGTTTTTACTTACTGTAATTTCTGCCAGAGGTGACATAAATGCTAGAATGGAGATAATATAATTCTTCATATTTACTATCTTTTATTGATGTTGTTCCCACCTGTTATGGTTTTTATGTTTGATATTCATTTGTGAGTCTTAAGTTGCTGGATTATTGACCACAAAATCAAGAGTTTAAATGTTACTGTTGCCACTTTGTATTCTCTCTGTCCAAGATGCCTAACTATGTTGATTCAAGATTGTGTGACAATGTGGAAAAGCCTGGTTCTATCTTTGATCCCCCCTTTTTTATAAATATATTCATATTTATTACCAGCATTTAAAATTCATCTTTTCATGCTTGCATATATAAGATCACTCCTCCCCCCCCATACACACATACATATTAGAATGGTACTCAAAGGGCTTAGGTTTTAATTATTCAGGAATCTCTTGAAAATATGCTTGTTGTCTTCTAGTTAGAAGCCAAGTGGTTGCTATAGAGATGAGAGGACATCCTCCTGTCATGTATTTATGGCTTCTTCGCATCAGATACCTGGGAACTTTTGCCTTCTTCACAATTTAGTATAAATTTAAGGGGAAAGAAATTATTGATGCTGTTAATGGTGTGGAGAAACAAGCAACGAAACACATGGTTCCGAGTTCTGTTCCACTGCATGCCATCTTGGGGAGGTGTCTTCTTCTATAGCTTTGGGCTGACCAAAGCCTTGTGAGTGGATTTGGTAGACAAAAACCAAAGGAACCTGTTGTGCACGTGTGTGTGTGTGTGTGTGTGTGCATTTGTCCCCCTCCACTGCTTAACGGCAAAAAAAAGATTGATAGACTGTGTACTAGGCTTAATAAAATAAATACTGGGGTCGATTTGTTTCAAGTTGGTGCCCCAGCAAGGCCGCGCCCAATGACTGAAACAAGTAAACGTTAAAAGAGACACACACACACACACACACACACACACTGTTGTAAGAAAACAAATTCATTTACTTGTTAACATGTTGTGGCTTCAGTTGTTGCTGTTGTGACATGTTGAATAGAGATAAAATGACAAGACGATTTTGTGTGTGCGCATGCGTGCATTATATTTTCATATTCTGACCATGGGTAAACTCTGATCAAAGGAAAATCTCGGTATTGTTGTTGGTCCTTAATGCTGTGAGTGGGTTTACAGAATCTTCTAGAAAGCCTGTCTGAGATGACTTGTAGTATTTTCTTTCATCCCTCCACATTCTAGGTTCAAATTCTACCAGGATCAACTTTATTTTCATACTTCAGGATTTATCATCATCATCATTTAATGTCTGTTGTCCATGCTGGCATGAGTTGGATGGTTTGACTGGACTGGCATGCTTGAAGGCTGTGCCAGGCTCCAGTCTGATTTGGCATGGTTTTCTATAGCTGGATGCCTTTCCTAATGCCAACCACTCCGAAAGTGTAATGGGTGCTTTTACGTGCCACTAGCGCAGGTGCCATTTGCATGACACCAATATCTGCCATGATTGCAATTTTGCTGAGCTTGATGGGTCTTCTTTTCAAGCACAACATAATGCCAAAGGTATTGGTCATTGCCTCCATGGGGCCCAAAGCCTGAAAGGAACCAGCCACATAATGTTATCAGGGTATATTTCAATTAAGTTTCCAAATTATAGCAAAGAATCTAAAACGACAATCAATAAAGTAATTGTAACATCTGTCTTTAATTTTTTGTTCTGCTTCTTTGTGAAGATGTGTAGTCTAGGGGTAAGGGTGTTTGTTTCACAGTCATAAGGTCCATGGGTTCAATTCCTCTACTGGGGAGAAAACATTGTGTCCTTGAGCAACGACACTTTATTTCATGTTGCTACATCAGTCTACTCGGCTGTAAATGAGGACCACCATTGCAGTGCTGGTGCAGGTCTCTCTCCCTCCAGTTGTCACACCCTGAATGTTCTGCTGGGGAAAGAGTGAAGGGAACTGATAGAGAGAGAGAGAGAGAGAGAGTGTGTGTTGATGTCTACCTGAGACTACAGAGACACTTGGTTTTTGTTCTGAAGTTATGTTGTGTTGTTTGTGCCTTCTCAAGCCATGCCTGGCTCATTAGGGCCGGTTTCATTGGTGTTTAGGTTCCCCATGTGTAAGGGACGCCGGTCAGTCTCAGATGAGCTGCTTAGATGCAGGAGGAAAGAGTGAGAGAAAGTTGTGGCAAAAGAGTCAGCAGAAGTTCACCATCACCTTCTGCCAGAGCCACATGGAGCTTAGTTGTTTCGCTCACAAACACACACATTGCCTGATCTGAGATTCGAACCTGTGATCCCGCGACCGCGATTCTGCTGTTCTAGCCACTAGGCCATGTGCCTCCATGTTCTGAAGCTATACTCGCTCCCAAGTGATAGCTGGCTTCTACCATAAACTCTATTTTCTTCCTAAGTTGGTGTTTGGATCACAAACTGTTCAGTCAAATCATGCTGGAATTTTTATCTCAGGAGTTATTTAGTCTCAGAATCATCATCATCATCATCGTTTAACGTCCGCTTTCCATGCTAGCATGGGTTGGACGATTGACTGAGGACTGGTGGACCAGGAGGCAACACCAGGCTCCAATCTGATTTGGCAGAGTTTCTAATGCCAACCACTCCGAGAGTGTAGTGGGTGCTTTTACGTGCCACCGGCACGAGGGCCAGTCAGGCGGGTACTAGCGTCGGCCACGCTCGAAATGGTGTATTTTATGTGCCACCTGCACAGGTGCCAGTCCATCGGCACTGGCAATGATCTCGCTCGAAAGTCTTTTCACGTGCCAGGAAGGCGACGTTGGTAAAAGTGTCATATCCATAACTTTCCATTTTCCTCAGACTACATTACCATTTTACCTTCCGCACTTACCACAAACAGTATAAATAAGTCACTTCACAAATAACGTGTCTAGCCCACTTTTAACTAAATACAAGTTCTCTATTCACTCTTCTTTGTATTAAATATCTAACACCACTTGTTCAAATTATTAGTGTAATACTCCAGTTGTTAACTTGTTATACACTTATATTATACTTATATCCCTTCTCTTTGTTTATTTGTATCTTCTTCCTTTATTATTCTTCTTCTTATTATTGTTCGTGTTGTTGTTCTCTGATGGTTCTGTTTCGTACATTTTCTAAAATTTTCTTTTCAACCAACCATTCTTTGATTTTTACCTGTTCTACACCATTATAATCTTTTAATTCTTTCTGTATGGTTTACACTCTGCATGCATGATTCCAGTTAGTGTCAGTGGTATTTAAGTTATTATTATTATTATTTATTATTATTATTGTTGTTGTTATTCTTTATTCGTTGTTATCGTTGATTTTAATATTATTAGGGCAGTGGACAACTGAATTGAGAAGAGGTTCGACACCAAATATTATTCTATTGTCCTTTACATTCCAAATTCAGATCTTGCTGGTCTGATTAAACCAACCATGCCCTTCTGTAAATATGTGTCCTTGTGTCTTTATTAGTGGTCAGTGGATGGATAAATCATCTGACCATCAGACTAACTGCTCTGCAGTATTTTATCACACCTTTATGTTGCTACATCAGTCTACTCGGCTGTAAATGAGGACCACCATTGCAGTGCTGGTGCAGGTCTCTCTCCCTCCAGTTGTCACACCCTGAATGTTCTGCTGGGGAAAGAGTGAAGGGAACTGATAGAGAGAGAGAGAGTGTGTGTTGATGTCTACCTGAGACTACAGGTGGCACATAAAATACACCATTTCGAGCGTGGCCGACGCTAGTACCCGCCTGACTGGCCCTCGTGCAGGTGGCACGTAAAAGCACCCACTACACTCTCGGAGTGGTTGGCATTAGAAACTCTGCCAAATCAGATTGGAGCCTGGTGTTGCCTCCTGGTCCACCAGTCCTCAGTCAATCGTCCAACCCATGTTAGTTCAAATCCCAGTAGGGTTGACCTTGTCAGTTATTTATCGGGTTGAAAGAGTACATATCAATCGCACACTGGGGTTAACACAGTCTTCTTCTTTCCACCAGATGGCGTGGCTGTATATCTATGTCAGAAACAATTATAATTACTGAGTTTAGTTCCGACAAGAGTTTCAGGAACATCAGAGCTTCAGACTAAATACCTTACAGTATCTACTTAAGTTCTGGGTTCAAACCCCACCAACACTTTATTACAAACTTTATTTGTAACGCTGTTTGTTCTTTCTTGAGCCATGCCTGGCTCATAAGGGCCAGTTTCCCGGTTTCATTGGCGTATAGGTTCCCCACCTGGACAGGATGCCAGTCCATCTCAGGTGAGCTGCTAGATGCAGGAGGAAAGAGTGAGAGAAGGTTGTGGCGAAAGTTCACCATTACCTTCTGCTGGAGTCGCGTAGAGCTGCGAGTCCACTGCTCTAACCACTAGACCATGTGCATCCACTGGTCTGATAAAGTAGGTACCAGTAATATACTGAGGTCAATTCAGCTAATTATGCCCCCCCTCCCTTCATCTTCCTATTTGATTGTGGGTTGGCGCCAATCTGACAAACTATTACTCTCTTTTACTTGTTTCAGTCATTTGACTGCGGCCATGCTGGAGCACCATCTTTAGTCGAGCAAATCGACCCCAGGACTTATTTTTTGTAAGCCTAGTACTTATTCTATCTGTTTCTTTTGCCGAACCGCTAAGTTACGGGGACGTAAACACACCACCATCGGTTGTCAAGCGATGGTGGGGGGGGGGACAAACACAGACACACAAACACACATACATATATATATATATACGACGAGCTTCTTTCAGTTTCCGTCTACCAAATCCACTCTCAAGGCTTTGGTCGGCCCGAGGCTATAGTAGAAGACACTTGCCCAAGGTGCCACGCAGTGGGACTGAACCCGGAACCATGTGGTTGGTAAGCAAGCTACTTAACCACACAGCCACTCCTGCACCTATTCTATATTTTTAAAGTTTTGTAGATATTAAAATTGGTTGAGCAACAGACATAATGCTTTGTGCTATTTAATTATGTCTCTTTATGTTCTAAGTTCAAATCTCACTGAAGTTAACTTCAAGTTTAATTTCTCAGACTTGTGGGTGAGGGTAACATTAGAATTAGTAAATGAGTACTAGGGTGACTAGGGAGGTCACCCTAACACCCACCACCCAATAAAAAAATTCCTGGCTTACCTAAGAAATTATTATTTAGTATCGTTATCAGTTTTATTTTGTATTTTCTTATTTGATTTTGTTTTCATTTTTCTCTGTAAATATTTCTTCCTGGTTTATATTAACGAATTCATGTTAAAATATTTGAGTTATTCACATTGATTCCTATTTTCCCTGTGTCTAATTATCTACACACTGCTTACATTTTACTGTATATTTATTTATATATGTTTAAACTGGCCCTTTTTCCTTTCCCCTGCCATACTGGTAGGTATAATCCTGTGCTTTGTGCTTACCCCAGTTCTTTTTAAAATGCCAAGTACACCTGAGAAAATATGTCTCCTGGAATAGAACACCTATCGTTGGTTATAAATTTTTGTCTGGATGCAGGATTTGAACTCAGCACTAGGCTGTCACTAAGCTCCTCTCAGTAATACAGTGGGTGTCTATCCTACTGCCAACAAAAGTGATCTGCACCTCCACATGGTACCTATTTGTAAGCTTATGGAGTGAGGGTCTTCAGTATCTTTGTAGACGGAGCAACAGAAATCCAGTCAAACACTCAAATAATCCATTGATACTGGTGCTATGTATACAGCTGTAACCCTCAGATATTGGTGGTATTGTTTATACTTCACTTTTGTAATTAGGGATAACATAGCATAATTAAAACATATTTCATTGACTCGCACTGCCCTTCTTGTGAAACAGCCAACTTGACCCAGCAAAGTTAATGTGGCTTGACCAGTAAGATTTGAACTCATGATCTAGTGGTCTGTGGTCCACTATTTTAACCATAACAAACCAAGCCTTTAATTCCCAGAAGTCCTGTCTCACTTTATATTCTCTATGTACACCTTGTGCTTCCCTACCATCGTTAATAGTGCAGAAGGAGGAAGGACTCTGCTATAGTTTGTGGTTCCTAAACTTGTTTGGCCTGCTGCCCTCGTGGCACATGAGCCCCATTCCTATCATGCCCACCACCACCACTCACCATCATGAACATGGAACACTTTCTGCAGCAAATTCCTAACAACTGTATTTCACAAACAAAACTTAACCTAATTAACCCATTATTTCATTGTTCTGGCCACCCCATTCCCCCCCCCCCCCACTTTCCTTCAGTGCCCTTCCTCCCCCCCAGATCATTCCACTGCTCACAGTGGGGTGGTACCACCCTCTTCCAGAACCACCAGTTTATATCATCATCATCATCATCATCAACATGTTTCTTTTTCTTACCTGGTATTTGTTGGGTGGTTCAAGTGCACAGCATCTTCCAAAATGCAGGTTTGTGGTTGTGGTTTTGAATTGGTGGTGTGATTCTGAAGAGTAAGATGCCATATCTTTCTGCAACTGTTGTGATTAATTTAGGCATGTTTGTTTTGGTACCAATGCTGGAAGTGTTTTCTTTCTCTTTTGGGGTCCTCTCCACCTTCTGGGTGTCGTGCCGGTTATAAGTTACCACTGGCCGAAACAAAACTAAAAAGATGTGTTTGTTATGTATATCAGTGTAGAGGTAATTCTACTAGAGATAGTTAGGGTGGCAATTGCATTCATTTAGCTTGTTCAGAAGGATGGAGACCTTTATAGTAGTGGTAGAAGAGACAGGGAGAGGACACAATGTATGTGAGCATGTGGTGGTTGTAGTTGAAAGTACAAGAGAGAGAGAGAAGGTGCAGTATGTCTTTGAGTCAGTGGCTGTTGTAGTAGGAGTAAATGAGACAACAGTATGTGATCCTGTGGGTATTGTAGAAGTAGAAGAGACTAGCAGAGGACACTATGTCTGTGATCCAGTGGGTATTGTAGAAGAGACAAGGCAAGGACACTATGTCTGTGAGCCTGTGGCTGTTGTGGAGGAGGTATAAGAGACAAGGTTGAAGAGACATGGCAGTGAGCTAGCAGAAACATTAGCATGCCGGGCGAAATGCTTAGCGGTATTTCGTCTGCCGTTATGTTCTGAGTTCAAATTCCGCCGAGGTTGACTTTGCCTTTCAACCTTTCGGGGTCGATTAAATAAATACCAGTTACGCACTGGGGTCGATGTAATCGACTTAATCCCTTTGTCTGTTCTTGTTTCTCCCTTCTATGTTTAGCCCCTTGTGGGCAATAAAGAAATAAGAAGAGACAAGGAGAGGACACTGTGTCTGTGAGCCTCTGGGTATTGTAGAAGTGGTAGGAGAGACAAGGAATACCCTTTTCTTTTAGTGATGATATTCTTGTAGGGGCACCTAAACTTTCCAGATTTTGTGGCTGGCTAACATCCTCCTCATGTTGTAGTAGGCTGTGGCTGTCTTCTGTCTCCTCCTTTTGTCTGTACTGTTGTTTCCATGTTATGGTTGAATCATTTTGAGATTTTAGGGGAGTTACAAGTTTTGGTTGTGTGAAGGAAGTGAAGCGACTTGCTTGAGGGTTCGGTTTTGCGCCGACCCGCCATCTTCATCAATTAGGTATGAAGTGAAGTGATTGATATTTCTTATTCGTCTGTATGTGTATGTCTCTATGCACATGTGCATATATCTCTCTATGTGAGTACGTGTATGAATATTTGTGTGTTTGTGTATATATACATATGTATGTATATTATCATATACACTCATGCATGGAGTTTTTTCTTTCCTCTACTTAATACAACAAACCTTCCTTCATTGGTTCTTTCTCCCTGGGTATCTTTTTTCAACACTACCTTCTTTTCCCTCATCCTCCTCTTCCTCTGTCTGTCTGTCTGTCTGTCTGTATGTCCCCTTCTCTCTCCATGTAAACTTACATCGAACTAAACCCGAAACAATGAATGAATCGACGCTCGTTGGTTTATATTTTCCAGGCAAATGAAATTGCCTTTATCAACTCTTTGGAGGCTCAAAACAAGAGGCATGACATTCTCTCGAAGCACCAGGAGTCTGAAGCCAGATTGCAGGACATGCAAGTAGGTGCACCAACTTGCAGCTTTGGGGAGGTTGGGGATCACTCACACAACACATGCACGAACGTATGTTTGTCTGTGTGTGTGTGTGTGCGTATATACGTATATATATATATATATATATATATATATATATATAGGTTTGTGAGTATATGCATGTGTGTATATATGTGTTTGAGTACATGTATTTATATATATATATGTGTGTGTGCTTGTGTATGCATTGATGCGTGTATATATGTGTGTATGTATGGGTGTATACATATATATGTATACATGTACACAAACATTACTATTACTACTATTTCAAAAATTACTGACCCTGCTGTTACTATGTCACAAATGTATCAATATTATTATTATTATTATTATTATTATTATTTTATTGCTGTTGCTTCTACAAACACCACCATGGCTACTAATTAATGTCATATTATTACTATTATTATTATTATTATTATTATTTCCACCACCACAACCTCTCTTGCTTGTTGATAGAGTTAATGTTTTAGTTGTAATCATTTCTAGAGAAGTGGGTAAAAAACTTATATATGGCTTCTTGTTTGTGTGTCCCTTACTTGGAAACAAGGTTTGTTGACAGGGTTAGGGTGTCCCACTGTAGAATACAGCTTCAACCAGATTTATCCAACTCG